>NC_090740.1:20707420-20729920 GCF_036898095.1 Palaemon carinicauda | reverse complement strand
ATAAAGGACAATATTATCTCAGTTTAGCCTGTAAACTCATCTACAGTAATTGAAGGAACGTTTGTATGATTTCAGTCATGTTTAAGATCCCCTTTGTGTTGAGTAGGCCAGATCCGATGTTGTGCATCTTCTCTGCATGTGTGTGTGTGCGTGTGCATGTGCATGTGTGAGTACGTGCCCGGACTCCCGATGGTGATTCAGCCCTCAGGAATCTTCCATTTCTTTTCCTTTCCCTTTTTGCCTCCTCTTTCCTCTCCCTGTGTCAGGTAGAAAGTATGTACCAAGGCCGTCCGTCTTTGTGCTTTGTGTGGATGTTTGGCTGTTTCGTACCCTGATGATTATAAACTGCAGTGGGGAATTGACCTGGTGGTGTCAACGATGCGTTAATAACTTTTCAGACCCTTCTGTTTTTAATAGCTTTCACTTTTACTGTTACAAGTGATGATAATAGAGTTGCGTGCATTGTTTATTGTCTGTCAATTGATTGTTGACGCTAGATGGAGGACCCCCTGGCACAATCGAAGGTTTGGTAGAACAAAAGGATTATAATAATATGCTTTTGAGGACGTTGAATTTTGTAATAGCTCAGTTTATATTCAGTCTATTGTGTTTCGCCTAATAAGGAATTTTCGTCCTTCTGTCACTCCTTTATGCATATTTCTTAGGTAATTTGGATTTTGATTCTCGTTTTTATTTCAGCTGCTTGGATTATTGAGATAAGTTTTTTATTTTTCATATTCGTAGACTGGAGGCAAAAGAAGTTCCATACTGATAAAATATATTATTTATATTATTTTATGTATGGAATCATAGACAGTACCATCATTAATTAAAAAGATTATTTTTCAGTTAACTGATTATGATTATATCTTATATTATTCGGGATTTACGTAAAGGAATTGCAGAGTAAATTGAATTAGAAACAAGTTGCTGCAGCAAGATCTATTTACACGTTTTAATTATGAAGTTGATTATTAGACAAACAATTATGAATATCGCCCACATCTCTCCTATTCCCGACCAACAGTTTCTTATGTTTAGCTAAGTTATTCGTTCGTAAAATATTACATACCTTCATTGTTGCAATTCTTACCTCTTTTCCTTCTTTAAACGATAAACAGGAAATAACGAAGTTGTGGGACGACCCCACTGCAATAGACGTGCTTTTGGAATGACCCATAACCAGATCCCCCGATTCCCCGGATGAAGGGGGGAAAGGGCAAGAGTGTGTGGGGGGGGGGGGGAGACCAGGGACGTTGTGATTGGTCTTTGTGGGTAGGGTGTAGTGGGTTCCTTGGTGGGGTGTGTTGGGGGGGGGGAGCCTTTTGGGAGTTGCCGTAATGACGTAAATGAAGCGATGTTCGGACATTAGTTGACGTAAATACCAACATGAACATTTACCTGTCCGGCTCTCTCTCTCTCTCTCTCTCTCTCTCATCTCTCTCTCTCTCTCTCTCTCTCTCTCTGGGCTTGATGGTATGGTTATACACGAGCATTATTTAAAGTGAAATGATAAAATATTGTATTTTGTTGTAGAGTGTATAGATTAGGGTGTTTTAACAGGGCAACGATTAAACTATAGATCGGTTGAAAATGCGTTGATTAGGCTGCTCATTTATTTGGTTAGATCACTTTTGTGGGAATTCGTATGAAGTGAATCGGTTTTCCTTTGTGCGCCGACCGGAGGCTTTGCTTTCTCTGTCTGTGTTAAGGGAGATCATAGATTCTGCCTCGTTAAAGATTGATAAAGTGATTTCATTGCGGGATGGTTGACAATGCAGTGCATTAATTGTGCCCTGGCGCGTAGTGGGTTTTTACTACTACTACTACTACTACTACTACTACTACTACTACTATTGCTAGTAATAGTATCACATTTATCTTTTTTATTATTATGGTTTGTGTATTTTTTATGATAACGGTATTAATTTGATTATCGTGCTTGGGAGCACATTCGTTTTCAGTGTGCCTTTCCGACTGCTCCAGACTTTACTGGAAGTTTTCTGGATGGTGAATTTCGCTTTCGGAGCCAAAAAGCATGAGACGATTCGCTGGATTTAATAGATGAGGAAAAGCTTTGGCTCCACCTAAGAAAAGCCGAGTAAATGAAAGTGGTCTCATGATCATCAGCATCGCTATCTTTGTCATTTAGATAGTTGTTCTTTGTTAATTTGTCATCCGGATAGATATCCTCTGTCAAATAGAAGACTTTGGGGTCAAATTATTACATACCTTCAAATTCCATTACCGCAAGAAAACAGTCCAAATTAGTTAAAAATGATGGCGAGATCATTTCTCTGTCGGAAGCACGGTTTCCAACCGAGGGTTGATTATAAAGTTCTTTTTATTCCATAATTTGATGATGGTCTTCACTAAATATTTATGAAAAGATCTAGGAATATATATGTACATATTTCAAGAGCTTTTGCCTTTGTTGTGCGTATGTTCCCTAGTACATGATTCATACGTATTCAACAAATGTTAATATTGACAAAGATATGTATTATTAATGGCCCTAATGACCATTTTAATTTATCGTTCTCCGTGCTTTTGTAATATTGTTTATTACCCAAACGTTGAATCCAGATGTTATATAAACGAAGAATCGCTTCTTTCGTAACATTTGCTTGTTTTGTTTAGGGAGGAGTTTTCTAACATTAACCGTAACACACAGTGTCTTGACTTTTTGTTCAGCCTTTCGTGTATTGATCAGTCAAAATGCTGCTCATCTTAGTTGTTCGAAATATCAGTGAGTGTGTTTTGAGATTGGAGCGGTATTCTGTTGGTAAAAAATAGGTAAAAGATCGGAAAATTACTACTCGGTTACCTATTGTTAATAAAGGTTGGGTTAAAAACCTTACTACCTCAATGTGAAAATTTGATTAATTTGAGTGCACGATAATCAAGAGTAAAATTTCATCTAGAATTTTACTGCAAAAACACCATGTAAGAAATCTAAAAGCGAAACGAACCCTTAGCCTTTGTCCTGAAATGTTTCTTAGTATACTTAAGAGTGAGAAAGTAGTAGTGACTAATCTCTAACACATCTGTGTCATTTTTAAATGATATTCAAATTACAAGTGAGGCATTCTCTCCCAGAGCGACCATTAAGGTATTAGATATTCATAATGGCTTACTTTACATTAAACGTATGTATTTATAGCAAAGGACTCACTTTTTTAGTGCTCTGTCCATACATAAATGTACCCCCACTTATATAAGTACTTCAATTTGATTTACATACAATACTGTATTCCGTCGCATAAATAAGTATTATGTCATTGTTTTTTCTCCTGCGTAGTCTGAGACAAGAACTGTTCTTAGTAGATGCAAAGACATTTTTACCTGGAGAGAGAGAGAGTAGAGAGAGAGAGAGAGAGAGAGAGAGAGAGAGAGAGAGAGAGAGAGAGAGAGTCACACGTAAAGACCCCTAAAGATAAGAAGATAACAAGATCAGGTATAAGAGCTTGCATGGTGTTAAGATGGTTGGGGTGTTACGAGATGGGGGACCTTGGTGTGTCAGGGGGCCCAGTTACCGTGAGTCACAACCCAACTTCAGTATTTTTATATTTGTCTCTTGCTAATGGAAGTGGTTGGTTGTTTATGTTGCACCATGCTTTTGTTGAATGTTTATTTACCATCTTATGACTCACTTTGTTTGTGCGTTTTTTTCTTATTGGAATAACTATAGCATGGCAGTTATCAAGTAATTTCTTACAGTGTGTCTCCGGTCTGGGTTTTCTCAGGCCATTATCTGAGAATGGTGGCCACTGCTCAAAAGGAGGAGATAATGACAGGGAGTGAGAGGTGGAGAGATCCAGATGAAGTGCAAATTTCCAAACGACCCCCTTCCTTCCCTCCCCTTCCCCCCTTTCCTGTTGCATTGATCTTAATAGTGAGAGAGCAATGTTCACTTTACGCAAGAATGTTGTCATTATTTATTATTTTTGTAGAAGTCATTTTTTTGTCCAAGGTCATCAACAAAGAGGTGAAACTGGCGATTGACTCATATGAGTCATTGTGTGAATAACTCATCATCATCCATTACTGGAGTGTTCTTCCCCCCTTCGAGATTACATAGAAATAATTATACTACTATGATCAGCCAGAAGTGCGTGTTCACTCTTACCTGTTTTAAATTAAGAAATTCAGTTCTCTTAAGCAGAAACAATATTTCCTTATGTCCATGAAACCACAAACATTCCATGAAAATGAGTACTTAGCATATGATGACGTAGGTCAAGATGAGAATCTCGGATAGATTGCAATAGCAACAATTTATTCTATATATTTGATGATGAGACTAGCTTCCATTTCATGATTGTGATGATGAAAGTGATGATGATGATGGTGATGATGATGATGAAGGGCTGAAGGCGTTGCCAGACGCTTTTCTAATGTAACTCTGACAGTATTTATGACGTGTGAGTAAAGATACGGGCGTGAACCTGAAGCTTCCATCGGTTTTGCAATTCCCACTAGTGACAAGAATTGATTATTTAAAGTCGCCTTGTCTTGCAATCAAAACCAAATATTATATGTAACCAGTCTCTCTCTCTCTCTCTCTCTCTCTCTCTCTCTCTCTCTCTCTCTCTCTCTCTCTCCAAGAACACTCGAAAGAAAGCGACTCAAATAGCACATGAATTTTATTTATTTTTTTGCTCTGGTTGTGGCTCCGGAATGGTTTTTTTATGTGGTGAAATTGCAATTTTTATACTATTAGCGAGTGACTCGTCTGTTCATGATATATATATATATATATATATATATATATATATATATATATATATATATTCACTGGATTTTACAGAGGAGACCTCTTTTAACAGTAGCTTTTGCTTGAAGCTTTGTAATGATGTAGGTTTTACAACAGGGTGACAGAAGTGTTAAAATTAAATTACCTTTTTATCCAGGGATTGATTTAATTCATGCATATGTTTCATTATTTTTATGATTTCATACACACACCTATATATATATATATATATATATATATATATATATATATATATATATATATATATATATATATATATATGTATATATATATTGTGAAATTTTATCGGTTGCATCACTTTAATATAAATTGAAAATATGAATATGAATCTAATATCAGTATCATATACCTAACGATAAGACAAACTGTATGGAAACTGATTTCCTGTAATATATTGGGGCTGATGTATTATTCATCATGAAGATATTTGTAATAAGTTAAGAAATTATATAAATGTATACAGTAGGGTCCCGAATTATGCGAGAATTTGGTCGATAATTAGTCCCGCATAAATGGAAAATCGTATATTTCGAAATACATAACAGGAATAATACCATTAGGTACATGGCAAAAAGAAACCTTATTCAAATGCGTCTACCACCCATTTTAATTTTATATATATATATATATATATATATATATCCCCACAAAACACAACGTATTTCCCCCTCTTTATAAGGCTTCTAAGCCAAAGATCTTTTGGGGTCGACCGCTGGATTATTCCTTCAGCAGAAATCCCCACTGAGATATTAAAAAGCAGTAGGCCTATACAGTGGGTCTGTTCTCTCTAAACGAAAGTAAAATTTTGTGGTCATACCCACCTGTTCTATTTTTACATCCTACAAAAGTGTAATTTGACCTCCTCTTCGTGGATTCTGTCCCAGGAAAACTTTAAATGTCAATAGTGACGGAAGTGCGGTGGTTATAATGGACCACTTTATTGATACTCCCATTAAGTCTGGTCATTATATTCATGAGTCGCGATGCTTTATGTATGAACTCATTAGACCAGTTGGGGATTTCCCTAATGAATTATTAGTGATTTTGAATCTGTGAATAAAAGATCGCGTGTCGGTGTTTGTGTGTTCTCGTCGGGGAATTGGTTGGACTGTGATTGGTGGCATCTATTAGAGCAAGAGCTAGCAGCCATTTATTTACCGGAGATGACCAAAATTCTAGTGGGTATATTTGGAAAGGGTCTACCATGGGACATCCAAAAATGGGTATCTTTAAGTTGGGCAAGGGTGGGTGTGGATTTGATTAACCCCTTTTGTCCGAAAACGGACTTTTCATATTTTGGCAAAATATGGGGGTAGGGGAAAGTAAATTGGCTGCAGCTCCTTTCACACTGGGCTGAGAATAAAGGACTATATACCAAAATGATGCTATTTATGAGTAGATTTATTTGATATCAAACTAAATTAGTTGATTTATTATTAGAGGTCACCAGGGGTCAAAAGGTCAAGATCAGCCCTTTGAAATGCCAGATTTGGGTTCTAGTTGTATTTTGGCTAAATAAGACATCAAAATTTGCTAAAGGTTTACTAAATATGCATAAAATATAAAAAAGAGATACAAATAAAGTTTTTTGAAGAACGTAGGTTCTATTCCAGCTCTAATACTAATATGGACATCTCTAAAAATCTATTTCCTTTTCTTCATCCGAGGAATGGCTGCTCTCAGTTTCACTTTCATCATCATCATCATCATCATCATCTACCTTTACATCAGATTCTTCAACGGTTAACTTATCATGGGTATTTGAGCCAGTGAACCAGACAATCATCAATCTACCATTCTGGACTTTCCAGCCATGTCCTTCAGGACCAAATGAGACTGGATCGGCTTCCTTGCATTCCTCAATACGTGTGCAACAAAGTTAGTTCTTAGCAATTTCTGTTGCAACACTCTTTGGCAAGGAGGAAGACAACAGGGGTCTGTAGTTTTGATTTTATCCGACGGATCAGTTTCCTTCTTTAGGGCATACAACTTGCAGAAAAGTTGAAGCCTGGCTTCATCAACACTTGTCAGGTTCCAAACTCCATAGACAATGCACAAATACTCTTCAACTACAGCAACAACATCTGGATCGATGACATCTGAGTCTCCAAGGTGACTAATTGCTGATGTGAACCTAGGGTTGTTTCTCATTATTTCAAATGGCTTCCACTTTGCTTTTCTCATAAAAGAGTGTGTAATCACAGCCTGTCAGAGCATGGAAGCTTGGTAGAGCATCACATATAGGTCCAGTCAGTTTGGTTGCAAGTTGTGACATATATATGAAATGCCTGGAATTTCTAGGACTCAAGCCAGCATCCATCCAAATCTGTGCATTAAGAAACCTAGCATGGTAGAGAATGATGATGAAGACATCAGTGACGTTACTGCGAATGACAATCACTGGAGCCACATCATGGTTAACAGCAACAAAGTTTGCATGGTACAGTAACCATGTATCGGCTTCTTCATGCCTGCACTGAAGCTCATGAACCAGGATCCAGTTGACAGTTCCACTTGCTGAACTGTAAAGGTAGTATTCATGTTCCATTGCAAAGTAGACCTGATGTCCCTTAAGGGTCGAGGCTATCTATCTGATGTCCAAAAACTGTTTTTCATTGTGATGTGCTCCAAGCCATGTTGAGATCTGGTGGTATTTTCTGTGACGAGCCATTGATTATGTAGGTAGTGGGTGTCCTACCACACAAGTCATGTTCAGTGTCCTTGATACTTGACCCATTAGGATATGTGTCACAGACTATATGTACAATTTCACCAGTGCTACAAGCTTATTTCAAAATGGACATTGCCATCCCCCCATAGGTTGATGCCATGTCAAGCGTAAGGAAGAAGAACATAGCATCAATAATATAGACATCACTCCTGTCTGGTATGGCATTTAAGGTTCCCATTGCTTCTAATTTTTTTCCATTAATATGCTCTTTGATGTCTTGTTCATATCACCAGTTATATGACACAATAAGAAAGGAACTAGAGTGAGAGGATAGGACAGGACAATACTGAGATCAAGTTCTTGTGTTACTGACAAATACAGCAGCCTTCAAAATATGTCTCTGTGTATTTTGCTTCCGTGATCTGTTTGTCCTTTGTGGTGAATTTAACTTTTACTGCATCCCGTGTGACATTCATCATATTTCTTTGCTTAACAGCCCGTTCAAAACGCTCACCATCTACATTACATTCATTAACAAAAAATTGATGCCAGGTATATCCAGTTTCTTTTGACTGCAGAAGTCTGTCTTTCACACCATCCGGGGCAGCTTTGCCAGCGTTTAGGCAATACAGAGTATCATCATTAACAGTGAATGGATTGAGAGTGTTCTCCACCTCTGTGATCGTGCTCTTAAAGTCTGCATTGTCTTTGGCTATCCTCGATGGCATTAGTTCCTGTATTGCATCATCCACCAGTGTGATTCCAGCCATTTCCAGGAGACAACTCACAATTGCTCCCCTAAAAGATCTTGTCACTCTCCACCTCTAATGGACTGCAACATTCTGTGTAGATGCAGCAATACCCTTTTGACTGGATGCAGCATCCCTATTCACAGCTTGCTGTAAGGTAATAGGAACTGCACTTCTGGAAAAGGTATTCCTGGTTCTCCGCACAGAGAGTGCACCTGCTTCAAAACTTGGCTTGATTCTGGGATGTGTCATTTCCATATTGAGCAAATTGAGGTGATGCAATGACATTTAACGGGCATAGTTTGGCTTGTGAGTTGCAAAGAATACAGGAATCATTGAGCCTAAAGAATAGATGTAGAGGTCTAGGCCATTTGTCCTGCTGGCCCTGTCAAAAAGCATGAATATATGAAAAAGATCTATGTAGAAAAACCAGAACCTAGCAGTAGAGCCATGATGACCCTGACGAGTCTGATCACAGAATTCACCATATCTCTCCACCAAATTACAAATTGCAGTGGACTCCAATAATGTCAAAAGTGATTGGGGTGATGGTCTGCAGAAAAGGAATTCAACAACGCCATGCATTCATCTGGTATTCCACCTTCTAAAATAATTTGCTCAAAATGCAGAATCTGCAAGGCTAGTGCAAACCGGGGATGGATACGCTTGCATCTGTTAAAATGTTTTCCACCAATGAACCCTCGTACTGAACCATGAACCAACACATCAGACGAGCAAAGAACCTCGGTACAACCAGACGATTCAACAATATAACCTAATGCGCTGAAATAGGCCATGGAAATATGAAATGCACCAAAACAAACGAAGATATTGTCAAAAAGAGGGGATTGTTGTGCTTGGATCTGGAGTGCAAGTTTTACGATAGCAGGGTCATATGTCGCTATAGCATATGCCTCACCGCACTCACACACAACCTTTTGAGACCTGACCAAAGTTTCTTCAACTACAACCAATCTTGTTGGTGGCAGTTCAATATTTTCCATATACCGAATCTGTTACAAAGGGAGTCCGTCCTCTGTGACCAAGGAATTCCAGTCACGCCACATAGTGGTGCTGGACATCAGGCAGCAGCAGATTTACCAGATGATATCCATATTCTTTGCTATCTCCAGGCTGGATGGTGGATCTTGTGAGTATTTTTCAAATTCGAACTTCGACAGTGATGGCTTTCTTTTATATGGCATGATTTGTCGCTGAGGCGCATCAAATATTCGTCGTCTTTTCACAGGTACCTGGTCAGTAGTTGCATCAGTATTCGTGGTCCCTTCAGTCTGAGCACCTTGCACCCCCCCCCCCCTGCAGCAGGCCTATTCTGGTAGCATATCCCAACGGTGTCATGAGTGTCTTTGCCAGATAGGGTTTCTCTCAGCTCGTCATAATTATCCCAAGCAAGACCTGTGGAGAGACCAACTTGAGGTAAGAGCATATCAGGTAAAAGCAGCCCTTCTGTTGTGATTTTTGACGTTATAGCCATCTCAATTGATTCAGCTGTGTGATAACTTACCGCATGACCCAAGTGATTAAGAATTTCCACAACTCTGCGACCACCTGCGAGGCTTTTCATTCCGACTCCCAGATAAAGATGCTTGGATGGTTTTACTCTTCCCTGGCTAGTGCAGAAAATAACATCCTGGGATAGTGAGACTACCCTTCGTTTTACTCATTCACTAGGCTTATCTTTATTCTGCAAGCCACAGAGAAGTGTGGTAAAAAACAAATGAAGAAGGTCTGGAATTTCTATTTGCCCTTTCTTAAAATCATCAAGTGACAAGGACAGGACCAATTCAGGTACACACTTACAAATTTCAAGGATGTTAGAACGCAATGTAGAGCCTCGTTTTATAATAATATTTTAAAGACAAAACAGGTACACACACAAAGTCAATAAAACAGATCTCAGTAATATAGGTGAACCATCTATCAACTAAATTTGAAACGGTTTGACGAGTGAATTTCACAGGAACCTTCTAATAATGACTGTTCTCATATCAGTCATATTGCTGGAATAGATCCCATCTTCTTCAAAAAACTTTATTTGTGTCTCTTCTTTAAATTCTATTCATATTTAGTAAACCTTGGGCAAAGTTTGATGTATTATTTAGCCAAAATACAGCTAAAACCCAAAACCGGCATTTCAAACGGGTGACCTTGACCTTTTGACTCCTGGTGACTCCCAATAATCATTTCAATAATTTTGTTTGATATGAAATAAATCTACAGATCAATATCATCATTTTGGTATATAGTTCTTTATTCTAGGCCCAGTGTGAGAGGAGCTGCAGCCAATTTACTTTCCCCTACCCCCATATTTTGCCAAAATATGAAAAGTCCGTTTTCGGACAAAAGGGGTTAATAAAATCCACACCCACCCTTGCCCAACTTAAAGATACCTATTTTTGGATGTCCCATGGTAAACCCTTTCCAAATATACCCACTAGAATTTTGGTCATCTCCGGTAAATAAATGGCTGCTAGCTCTTGGACTATATTGTTTAAGAGCCCATTTGAGTGGGACTTGTAGCCTCATGTCCGTGTCTAGCCCAAGCCTGAAGTTAAAAAGAAAGAGTAGTGCCAGGCTTAATCAAGGAGGTGATAAAACTCTATTCCTTTAAAAGGATAAAGGTTTGTGGCGGGAAGAACAGAGACAGGTAGAAGATTGTAAGTTGATTAGAAGAGTGAAAGAGGCTATTATTATTATTATTATTATTATTATTATTATTATTATTATTATTATTATTATTATTATTATCTAAACTATAACCTTAGTAGGAAAAGGAGGAATGTATAAGTCCAAAGGCTCCAACAGTGAAAATAGCCTAATGAAGAAGCAGATAGAGTATTGTGCCTGAGTGCGCCATGGTACATAGACTATGGCACTACCCAAGCTAGGGAACAGTGGGTTGATTTTGGAGTGTCCTTCTCCTAGAAGAGCTGCCTACCATGGGTAAAGTCTCTCCTACCCTTACCAAGAGGAAAGTAACAAATGAACTATTACAGTGCAGTAGTTAACCCCTTGAACGAAGAAGAATTTTTCGGTTATCTTAGTGCTGTCAGGTATGTGAGGAAAAGAGAGAATTTAGAAAGAATAGGCCAGACTATTCGGTGTATGTTTAGGCAGATAAAAAATGAGCCGTAACCAGAGAAGGATTCAATATAATACTATCTGGCCAGTCAAAAGACCCAATAACTCTAGCGTTTAGTATCTCAACGGGTGGCTGTTGTCTTGGCCAAACTACGACCTAACAAACTCAACCATAGTATAAGTGGATGGGAAAAAGAAACAAAAATAAGTTTCTAGTTGAATTGTTTACGTGAACAAGATGGACTCCCCAATGTGAACTGTTAGTCATCCATTCTCTCTCTCTCTCTCTCTCTCTCTCTCTCTCTCTCTCTCTCTCTCTCTCTCTCTCTCTCCCTTCATCTCATGACCCGTCTGAAATTACAGTAATATTATGGTTGTTATTTCCACGGCTCGTCGTTTACGGTCGCTAAAAAAAAAGAGAAAAAAAAAACGTAAGAAGAAGAGGTGGTAAAAGAAAAAACAAAAGATGAAGTAAGAAAACAATAGGGAAGTGATGACTGATAGTTTCTTTTTATTTATTCTATGTTTTTCTTTTATTTATTTCGCAATCTACATTTACTTATCAAAAGGGAGTCGTTGGGGGTGACGTATGAAGGGGACCATGGGGGAGGGGAGATAGACCCTTTGGGGGTTGGTAATATTGGTTTGGGGGGGGGAGGGAGTGTGGATGGAGCTTTTTAAAGGTCTCCTTCTGCGCCCTTGACGAGATTCTCCTGCTGCAAGTTGCGGGTCTCCAAAATACTGTAATTACGGGCTATTATGGAATTTTTGTTTGTGAAATTGCTGTAATTATTATTATCGTCAGGTTTATATAGGTTATAGCTCAAATATATAGTATTTTTTTAATGCTTATGTATCATTTTCTCTTGATTTGGGAGTAATGCTAACATCGTTTATACTTGGGTCTCCCGTTATTTTAATTGATTTATATATATATATATATATATATATATATATATATATGTGTGTGTGTACTATATATATATATATATATATATATATATATATATATATATATATATATATATATACAGTATATATATATACATATATATATATATATATATATATATATATATATATATATATATATATATATGTGTGTGTGTGTGTGTGTACTATATATATATATATATATATATATATATATACAGTATATATATATATATATATATATATATATATATATATATATATATATATATATATATATATATATATATATATATAAGCAATAAAGAAATTTTGTAGATAACCAGAATGCTTGGATATTAAAAACATTGTTAATAGGTAAACTGATACATACTGTAGTTAGAAGCCACACGAAAAGTACATGCATTAATATAATCCTCTCTCTCTCTCTCTCTCTCTCTCTCTCTCTCTCTCTCTCTCTCTCTCTCTCTCTCTCTCTCTCTCTTCTAGGAACGGTAAAGCTAGGTAATTGGTTTTTATTGTGGGAAAAATAGACCGCTTATAATCATTAGCTTTAAAGTGGGAGTTGTGAGTGAGGGGGAGGTAGGAGTGGCATTATGGTTGTGGGGGTGTGGGCGGGTGGGGGAGGTAGTTGAGTAGGGGAAGGATTTCAGCAGGATGATGTGGGTGTGGCTTACGGGCGTGATTATGGCAACCGCCCATGTGTTGCCTACGTAGACGCGCACGTGATTATGTATTTCAATGTCTTGGCTCTTGGTGTTCTTTGTACAGACTAATTGACTGTTATATGATTGGGTAGTTTGTTTTATTTTGTTATTGTTTATGACAGAATTACTGTATCATTATTCGTTTTAGGTAAATAATCTTATATATGTATGCATTCTGTATGTGTATATCAGTTTTTTTTTTTTTTTTTTTTTTATTCTTAGTTTACAATATTATTTTAGCAGTATTGTTGCCCGAAGAACTCAGCTCCACATGGGCTTAGACTGAACCTTTATTGTAAATATTTTGTCCAATGAAAATTTATTATTATTATTATTATTATTATTATTATTATTACTATCATGACAGATTCTTGAGAACTGTGATGGTTGTTTTTCGAAAAATATCAGGTCAGTTGTGCATGAAACTACACTGCTCTTAATAATGAATTGAATCATTTTTATTTCAATCTGTGAAATATGACAGTGATTGCAACGTTTAAAAAAAAAAAAAAAAAACACGATATTGATTAAGCCTTCATTGCCTGCTATTGAAACTATGCTACTATAGCGAGATAATACGTAAGACCTGGAAAGCGGGAATGGTTCAGTGGGGGAAAAACTAGAAGGATGATCCCCTTCCGTTTTCTAGGAAATCTTCTTAACTCCTTCGAGGGAATGGGGAGAGTAAAGAAAAGAAAGAAAGATTTGTTGGGGGGGGGGGGGGTCTTAGTCTCAAGGTGGGAAATTTGAGCTCTTAAAATCTCATTACCTAATATGCTTCGTTTTCACGAGAAATTTGAACGTTTATCGAATTTTAGTGGTATCTTCGAAGGAAATTCTGAAAATAAGTAGTGTATTTCTTTTTTTTTATTGTTTTTTTTTTCACTTTTACTTGTACAACCATCAAATTTAAAAGTATCTAGGAAGGAAATTCTAAAAAAGTAGTGTATTTTTTTCTGTTTTATTGTTCTCTTACTTGTACAGTTGGCTTCAATAATTCTGGTACACTATATAGGAAGCAGAAGAGATGTCTGTGTACCGGATTTAATAAAGCCAACTGTACAAGCATCGGCTTTTAAAAGTATCTTGGAAGGAAAATCTGAAAAGAAGTAGAGTATTTCTTTCTTTTCTCTCCTTTTTTTTTTTTTTTTTTTTTTTTTTTTTTTTTTTTTTTTTTTTTTTTTTTTTTCTTCTCTGTACGAGCGTCATGGCCGAAGAAAACGATACGTGTTCGCAAGAATAAAAAAATGAATTCCAGTCGGTGGTCAGGAGGAATTTTGTGGTTAAGTCACGGTATTCGTGTGTGTGCGTTCGACGCATTTAGCCTTGGCAGGGCTTGCAGAAAATAAGCCCTAAATGCACGTTATTTAAATGTAGGTGTATCGAAGTGTTTCAAGTTTAAATTGACGTTTTGTTAATATGAATTAAAGACTGACTTTGTCTTTTTATGGGTTTAGAGTTAAGTCAATATTCCTTTTCCTCTCCTTCATTTTATTCAAGAAAGTAAAATTGAATGGATAAAATCCTCGTGTGCGCATGTGGGATTGTCCTGAATAAAATATTACATTCACAAAATTGAAAAAGATATATGTAAATGCGTTTAAGGGCAAGAGGAAGCTGATAAAAATAGAGTTAATGTTTTATTTTCATCTCATATCCAATTTTAATCTTTCCAAGAGTTGGTAACCTGGAGCGAAGGATTTGAGTAAATAATTATGGTAATGTGTAAAAATTTTTCATTTGAAATATATACATTACTTTATCAATTAAACGTTTAGCATGATTTGTATTATTGCGTTATCTATTGATATATAACATTTATTAATAAGATTATTTAGATTATTATTTTTCAACCTATAACGAAGTCGGGCATCATTTGCAGTTTTTGACAGACCAAATAAGTCTTTAAATGTAAAATTTTGTCATGCTAGATTAAAAGCTTTGGCATTCACTAAACATATAACCAAATATTAATTTCATTGTAAAGTTTTGTCCGTATGCAAGTTGGGAGTAACATTTACCGTATGTATGTATGTATGTATGTATGTATGTATGTATGTATTTGGGGTTTATTCAACCAATATTTAAGCATTCCAATGCTTCAAGTACTCTGGCCACACCCAAACAATCTTCCATTATAAAGGAGGCGTCTTCATCTTAACCGAAATTCCTGCCTATATTTTGCAATCATCGCAACATTCCTTCCTTGTAATTTATTGCCATTATCAACCCCTTCCCATTTTATTCCTTTTCTCTTTGCTTTTTTTCCCCATTTCCCAAATTCTCTAATCGTGTACCTGGGTGTAGTATCTCTAACGTCATAAATTCCTGAAGTCCGTCACGAATAATGATGGGAAACGTTAGCATCTCTCTCTCTCTCTCTCTCTCTCTCTCTCTCTCTCTCTCTCTCTCTCTCTCTCTCTCTCTCTCTTTGTCACAGTATCCCCTTGTCTGCCGTGGCATATCCTGGTTTGTAATTTGGGATGACGCCTTCATTATGCAATTCAGACTCTGAGATACTCTTGAGACGAAGCCTTATCGAGATTTCGCTTTATTAACAGACTGCCAAAGGAAGACTGGCAGGATTTTACAGAATGATATCAATATCATTGCTTTCATCTCAGGATATTGTTGCCGGTATACAGGTATACAGTACAATAGTTTTGGCTGTTGTTTATTTATATTATATTATGCAAATATATATATATATATATATATATATATTTAATTATAGATATATATAATTATATATATACATATATATATAAATATATATTTATATACACACAAATATATATACAGTATACCTATCTCTCTCTCTCTCTCTCTCTCTCTCTCTCTCTCTCTCTCTCTCTCTCTCTCTCTCTATATATATATATATATATCTAATATATATATATACATATACTCACACACACACACACACACGTATATATATATATATATATATATATATATATATATATATATATATATATATAATATATATATATATACCTAGTATGTAATTTATGAATATTGATTCTGTATAATCAAGCTAGCAAATATAATATACCTTTACTTACATTTTGGTCGATACCTGCGATTTCCAAGAGAGTTGTCAACCACGCACCGAACTGATGCTAATGATCCCATTGCATCATACCCTCAGCATCATGTCTACCAACCACAAGGAATAAAAACATTGAAGGTTCCTTCGATCGATAAGTGATTTACGCCTTATGAAGCGGTTGGTCTCGGTAATGAAGAATACGTGGTATTATGGTGTTCATTGAATACCGGTGGCTTATTCATTTCGGCGCCTATGAACGGAAATCATCTCGGGAGTGTCACTCTGAGAAGGGTCTAATTCATCGAGGTGGAATCTTTCCATTTGAACCATTCAACTCTGCTTCTTGTCAATTTTTTTTCTCACGAGGGTGCAATGCAAGAAGAGCTGCACTGGAGTTTCCCTGTTCATCACACAACTGGATTAAATGGGAAAATTTTATAATATGGCTGCCAAAATCTCTCTCTCTCTCTCTATCTCTCTCTCTTTATATCTATACTGTATATATATATTATATATATATATATATATATATATATATATATATATATATATAATACATATATATATATATGTATATACATACATACATATATATATATATATATATATATATATATATATATATATATATATATATATATATATATATATATATATATATTTCACCTTCATGGATGTTGTTGAAGAGGGGAGTGGGAAGAAAGCGTGTGGGGAAAGGGTGCCCCTCCCCCACGAAGCCGTACAAGGTTTATACTTCGTACAACAAAGCGAGTAATAGGTCCTTTCCCCCTTCCTTCCCCTCACTTTCATCTCTAGTCAAAGCAAGTAGGTCGTATTTGAAAAAAAAGAAAAAAGAAAAAAAGCGTCTATTAGATTAACTTCTTATCGTAATTTTGTCTACTGTTTCTTTTTGTTTACCTTTCCTATGTTCTTTGTGAACCTTTTCTCTCTCTCTCTCTCTCTCTCTCTCTCTCTCTCTCTCTCTCTCTCTCTCTCTCTCTCTCTCATATATATATTCTTAATTTCCCGTCTCTCATACCCCTTTCTTTCGCCAAACCAAATGAATTTTAAGCGTCGACTCACTAATTAGTCTTTACTCTTTTATTTTTTTATTTTTTCCTGACTCTTCGAAGAGCTCATTATCCATCGGGTAATTATTTTGAAGTATATTTATGCGATTATTTAGACTCATTTGTTTTGCTACAAAGTTGCAGAAAAAAGCTATAAAAATACGAAGCGATGATGCGGGGTGTTTTTTTTAAACCGTTGCTTGTGGCCATAAAGGTTGCGGTTTTCTCCCCTAATTTAAACAGCGTTTTTTCTTTTTTTTTCCCTCCAGTTTTTTTTTCCTCTCCAAATTTTAAGTCATTCGGTGCCGTATTAGCTCTGGCTGCTAGAGAATGTGCAGCCGTTTGGAAAAGCCTATTTTAGTCTTCGTTTTAATCACTGAAAGTGAAATAAAGAAGGGAAAAGAACCCGCTTTGGCTTAAGAAATTTTAGGGTAGACCGCTTTGCAGTCTGGAAAAAACGAGCCGATGGAACATTATAAAAGTGGTCTGGCAGATAAGAATACATTAAAATTGGTGCGTGTATATATATATATATATATATATATATATATATATATATATATATATATATATATATATATATATATATATATATTTATATATATATCAGTATTATTGGATATTTATATTATATATGTGCGTATTCAAATATATATTTATACTGTACATATATAAACATTTATATATATATATATATATATATATATATATATATAAAATATATATATATATATATTTTATATATATATATATATATATATATGTGTGTGTGTGTGTGTGTGTGTGTGTGTGTCTTACGAGGCTACGTGTTTTTTGTTTTTATGCATAGATTTGTGTATACTGAACCTTTGCCTAATTCTACCTATTTTGCAAGTTCGGCTACACTACAACTTTTTCTTCCCTCAATGCGGGATGAAAGAATACTTGAGGAGGTGGAAATAAGTTAACACTGGTGGAATCTGTTTGTGCGGTCACGTAATGATGTGTACTCTCTCTCTCTCTCTCTCTCTCTCTCTCTCTCTCTCTCTCTCTCTCTCTCTCTCTCTCTCTCTCCCCCCCCCCTTATACAGTATATATATATAAATGCGATTTTTTTGCGGATTTGCTCCACATGTTATTGCTGATTATTTTTGGATAATGAGAATTATATTATTATTATTATTATTATTATTATTATTATTATTATTATTATAGCAAGCCTGACACATGCTTGCTATTTATATTGTAAGGAAATTATGAGGCATGAAAAGGTATTAAGAAAATTTGTGTTTCTTTTCTCTGTTGCTAATGTGACCTTCGTCTTTCTTTTCCTTGCAGTCCGGAGAGGGCTTGTTCCAGTGAGGACGAGATCAACGTGGTGGATTCCCCCCCACCCGCGCCCCATTACGCCCATGCATATTACACGACGCACACCGCCCATATGGACGACGACGTTCCCCTTGACATGAGCACAAAGCGTCGCTCACCCCCTCCCGCCCATTCCTCCAACTCCCCCTCCCCGCCTCCATACCTCCCACGCCCAACCTATCTGCCGGCGCCCGCCCGTGCCCGTCCTACGGTCATTACGTGTGTTCCACAACGGTACCTTGAGCTGCCTCCAGCGGAGCCCGCCCACGTGCAACCTCACAGGGAGCTCCCGCCCGCATATTCTGAGCGTCCTCTACCCCCACCTTATAGTGTTGCCACTGCACATTTGAGCCACCAGAGGGCGTCGTTGAGCGTACGTGAACCAGCCGCCCATACACGCCTAGTGGTCACGGCCGCCCCTCCCAGCCCTGCCCACAGGGAATCACGATCGGAGGACCCGCCCACCGTCCGGAGACAGGTGGTTCAAGGTAAGCAGCCAATTTGGGGGTTTCATTTTTGAAAGATTCATATTCTTTAGCTCAATTGTGTAAAATATTTTTTCCTGTAATTTAGAAAATATTGTGTAAAATACTTTTTCCTGTAATTTAACAAATATTGTGTAAAATATTTTTTCCTGTAATTTAGCAAATATTGTGTAAAATATTTTACTGTAATTTAGAAAATATTGTATAAAATATTTTTCCCAGTAATTTAGCAAATATTGTGTAAAATATTTTTCCTGTAATTTAGCAAAATATTGTGTAAAATATTTTTTTCCTGTAATGTAGCAAATATTGTGTAAAATATTTTTTCCTGTCATTTAGTCAACTTTATGTTGAAAGTAGTTAATAGATTTAGAAAATTTCCTTTAGTTCCCTTTGGGGTTGAAGAATTTTCAAAGGATAAATATTTGCGGTTTTGAAATTCGCTCTGGATCGAGTTATTTACAAACTGACATGCGGAAATAACCCTGAACGTATAATGCTGTCTTAAACTACCTCATTTTAATTTACCTTGAGGGAAATTCCTGTGAGAAAATGTGGAGGCTCATAAGAAAAAAAATCTATTCTGTGGATTTCAATTGCAGCTGTTTTAATTGTTGTGCCTTTAGTGTGGCAACCTCGATAGATCAATGGAAAAAAAGTTTCCCAACTTGTATATGAGATGAAAAATAAACTGTTAACTCAGGCAAGGTTTGATTTGTTGCATTACTGATAGTAAAGTTTCTTCCTATACTTCTCCTCATTTCATATTTATTAATGACGTGTATATAGCTATTAAATGAGGTTTTCAATTATTTTTATTGTGCTTATTAATTCTCTCTCTCTTTCTCTCTCTCTCTCTCCGCTTTGCGGTTTCTTGGGGTTGTGGCTGTCATCAATATGAGGAAGTAACTCTATTCAGGTTAAGGTTTTTCTATTGATCTATGTAGTTTCTCCTGGATGTTTACGTATTGGTGTGATACATGGACGTCCTTCAATGTTAGATCGTAAAAGGCGTTAAATTAAAGCTAATTAGCTGGAAAACAACAAACCGCAGCAGAGAAATTAACTTGAAACGGCGAAGAGACAAATGGGATTTTCTTTCGCATCACCTTGCGAAAGAATGTACAACAATGCACACGTATTCGCGTGCGAAGAATTCCCCCAACTTCCCCTAGAAGTAATTATAGTCAATACAGACATCGTAAATTTCGCTGATATGAGAAGTGCGGTTACCTGGAAAACCTCAGTTATGTAGACAGCTATGATTTGCCCGGCCAAGGGGACTGGTTCTGACGGACGCTGGTTAGTCTGTGTATTTGTTAGTGGGGGGTGGGTTCGATGGCGAATCCAGACAAATCAAATGTACTTGTGGGTTCGATGGCGAATCCAGACAAATCAAACGTACTTGTGGGTTCGATGGCGAATCCAGACAAATCAAATGTACTTGTGGGTTCGATGGCGAATCCAGACAAATCAAACGTACTTGTGGGTTCGATGGCGAATCCAGACAAATCAAATGTACTTGTGGGTTCGATGGCGAATCCAGACAAATCAAACGTACTTGTGGGTTCGATGGCGAATCTAGACAAATCAAATGTACTTGTGGGTTCGATGGCGAATCCAGACAAATCAAACGTACTTGTGGGTTCGATGGCGAATCTAGACAAATCAAATGTACTTGTGGGTTCGATGGCGAATCTAGACAAATCAAACGTACTTGTGGGTTCGATGGCGAATCCAGACAAATCAAATGTACTTGTGGGTTCGATGGGGAATCCAGACAAATCAAATGTACTTGTGGGTTCGATGGCGAATCCAGACAAATCAAACGTACTTGTGGGTTCGATGGCGAATCTAGACAAATCAAATGTACTTGTGGGTTCGATGGCGAATCCAGACAAATCAAACGTACTTGTGGGTTCGATGGCGAATCTAGACAAATCAAACGTACTTGTGGGTTCGATGGCGAATCTAGACAAATCAAATGTACTTGTGGGTTCGATGGCGAATCCAGACAAATCAAATGTACTTGTGGGTTCGATGGCGAATCCAGACCAATCAAATGTACTTGTGGGTTCGATGGCGAATCCAGACCAATCAAATGTACTTGTGGGTTCGATGGCGAATCCAGACAAATCAAATGTACTTGTGGGTTCGATGGCGAATCAAGGCAAATCAAATGTACTTGTGGGTTCGATGGCGAATCCAGACAAATCAAATGTACTTGTGGGTTCGATGGCGAATCCAGACAAATCAAATGTACTTGTGGGTTCGATGGCGAATCCAGACAAATCAAATGTACTTGTGGGTTCGATGGCGAATCAAGGCAAATCAAATGTACTTGTGGGTTCGATGGCGAATCCAGACAAATCAAATGTACTTGTGGGTTCGATGGCGAATCCAGACAAATCAAATGTACTTGTGGGTTCGATGGCGAATCCAGACAAATCAAATGTACTTGTGGGTTCGATGGCGAATCAAGGCAAATCAAATGTACTTGTGGGTTCGATGGCGAATCCAGACAAATCAAATGTACTTGTGGGTTCGATGGCGAATCCAGACAAATCAAATGTACTTGTGGGTTCGATGGCGAATCCAGACAAATCAAATGTACTTGTGGGTTCGATGGCGAATCAAGGCAAATCAAATGTACTTGTGGGTTCGATGGCGAATCCAGACAAATCAAATGTACTTGTGGGTTCGATGGCGAATCCAGACAAATCAAATGTACTTGTGGGTTCGATTGCAAATCCAGACAAATCAAATGTACTTGTCCGTTGCCAGTTATGTCCACGCACTAGTTAGTATGCAATTTTCATTTTTTAAAATTATTTTAGCTGATAGGAAAGGTGGGTGAAAGAGTGAGATCAGTTAGCTAACATGATGAGGAATAGTTTGGAAAGTTAAGTATCAGTAAGAGTGATGCAGAGTGTGGTTTAAACCACATTTCTATTTATATAAAGGTACATTTATTCTTGTTATGGTCTTAATTGAACAAAGCAAATCACTTCGTCTTTTGAAAACAGGATTTTCGAGTGTCGTGAAGAGTACCATCAAATCTTTGTTGTGTGTTTATTTGTTTTTCTTCGGAGCGTAAAAAACGGACGTTAAATTATTCTGCTGGGACGTCTTCATATAAAGAATATATACTCGTAGTTTTATTTTTCAGTAAATTATTTTCAAAGGAATTTCTCAAAATTAGAAAGCGATGTATTTGAGCTTTATTTCGAGCTTACTTTCGGGGCAGCCTATTGGACTAGCAGAGGCCATGCTAAAGATATGCAGAGAATTCAGCTTCGTTCAGTATTCTGTGGCGGTAGACAGCATTCCAATTAGTGGCCCAAGATTCCCGTCGACTATCTGTCTCGGTTTCGCCCGTCTGAAGAAGAAGAAGAAGGAGAAGAAGACAGGCCGGATTGGTTTCAATTTTTATGAGACTTCTTCACTTCTTCATTAGATAGAGCCTTTCTGATTAATGAGATTGACCTTCGCTCTTTCAGCTCCTAATCTTTTAGTTGAATCTGTGGAACTAATAAAGTTCAAACTTGTAGCGAATGTTTTATGTTGAATAGGCTAAAATAAGTATTTTTTTATACTTTTTTTTTTT
>NC_090740.1:20704661-20706920 GCF_036898095.1 Palaemon carinicauda | reverse complement strand
AGCTATCGGGCTTTTTATCTCGCTTAACGGAAGACTGTTACTTTCCCACAGTATCAATTTTGGAACATCCTTATACACTGGATCTGTTGTTGCTTGATTTGTTTAGTACTTCTAAGATTACTTCCTAAGTCAACTCCAGTTAACTAGTTGATTCCAAAGACGAGCACCAAGATATCGATCACAAAACCTTCAATAATTGAAGTACTTTATCCTTATTTCTCTATTTTTGATCCTTTAGTTGATTTGTTCATTCTCCAGATTTTTTTTCTCTCAATTCTTTCCTTAAGTTTTTCTTTCCGTATTCTTTCGTTGTTTCGTCCAGATGCTTTGCTTTTATAGTTTTCATGACATACAAATTACATCGAACTAATCGTCAAATAAAGAAGAATTAAGTAAGCCTAATTACAATCGAAGGGCATCTTTGAACGTTCTTCGAAAAATTATTATTATTATCATTATTATTATTATTATTATTATTATTATTATTATTATTACTTGCTAAGCTACAACCTTAGTTGGAAAAGCAGGATGGTATAAGCCCGGGGGCTCCAACAGAGAAAATTGCCCAGTGAGGAATGGAAACAGGAAAAATAAAATATTTTAAGAAATATTTCAGTATTCCGCGATCTCCATATTTGACGATATAAAAGTTTCTCAAATTCTGTCGCATCATAATTAGTTCAAGTAAAATTCTAATCCCTTTTTTTTTTATTGAAACCCTTTTTAACAAGATACGAGCCTACAAAATCCAGAGTCATTCAAAATGTTAAAATTCGGATGACAAACAACCTTATAAACTTACTTTTGAAAATTTACTCACATTTAATCATGATATTATTTTACAATATATATTTATACTTTATAATATATATCTATAACTCTCAAAACAATCCACACCCCTGTCACAAACTTTGCAACAAGATACAATTGGAGTTTTAAGGAAATGGAATAACAAATGGATTCGTTGATATATCATAGAAATGGGATTTAAGGTTTAAAAACGATTTCTGAGTTTTAAAATTAATAAACATCTTTGGGATCCAAAAGCGAATTAAAAAAAGAAAATCTTTGGGATCAAATCAAGAATCAGGAACGATTTAAGATCAAATTAAGAATAAATAAGTTAATGTTTAAAATGATAAGAAATACCTTGAATCATAACAATCATAAATAGAAAAACTATTAAGACAAAATTAATCATAAATAAGGAAAGCGTTGGATCAAAATAAGCATAACTAGACGAACTTTAAAGACCAAAATCATCATAAATAAAGGAAACTAATTTGACGGTAAACAATAAGCCTAAACAACTAACTTGACGGTAAACAATAAGCCTAAACAACTAACTTGACAGTAAACAATAAGCCTAAACAACTAACTTGACGGTAAACAATAAGCCTAAACAACTAACTTGACGGTAAACAATAAGCCTAAACAACTAACTTGACGGTAAACAATAAGCCTAAACAACTAACTTGACAGTAAACAATAAGCCTAAACAACTTGATGGTAAACAATAAGCCTAAACAACTAACTTGACGGTAAACAATAAGCCTAAATAACTAACTTGACGGTAAACAATAAGCCTAAACAACTAACTTGACGGTAAACAATAAGCCTAAATAATTAACTTGACGGTAAACAATAAGCCTAAACAACTAACTTGACGGTAAACAATAAGCCTAAACAACTAACTTGACGGTAAACAATAAGCTTAAACAACTAACTTGACGGTAAACAACAAGCCTAAACAACTAACTTGACGGTAAACAATAAGCCTAAACAACTAACTTGACGGTAAACAATAAGCCTAAACAACTAACTTGACGGTAAACAATAAGCCTAAACAACTAACTTCACGGTAAACAATAAGCCTAATCAACTAACTTGACGGTAAACAATAAGCCTAAACGACTAAAGGCAACAACGAACTCCCGTAGGGACACAAGCAGAACTCGGTGTGTGCGTCTCTCTCTCAACCTTGGACTGGAGCGAGAAGTCAGTCAGTCAGCTGGCCCTTGAGAATTTGTATACGGCCCCAAGGCAGCGCTGAAGGCCCCTGACATGCAGTCATGTTGACATGCACCCTTAAACATTTACATATGACTCACGCCACAGGAAGTGCAAAATGTGTGCAGTCAACACAAGTGAGAATACTAGTCACTTGTGCGCGAAAATGTGTGAGTGTGTGAATGCGTCAGTTGTTCTTGCCGAGCGCTGCTATCAAGTGCTACATTTATCTCAGGACCATCAAGCATA
>NC_090740.1:20689661-20699661 GCF_036898095.1 Palaemon carinicauda | reverse complement strand
TTAAACCTCTAGAACTTACTAATTCGTTAGCGTGAAAAGATATGCCGTAATTATCTACGCAAAATTACGATATCCCATTAAGAACGTCTGTACCTTGGATTATAATCAACATAATAACAAGGAGATTGAATATGAATAACACCAAAGTCCTTTATAGACCATTTAGCGATTATCACTAAATATATCAACAGGCGTTTCCTAAAAAATCATACTAAACCAAAAATGTTAATCTCGCGTTCGTTGGATAATTGCGGCATTGATTACTATATTTTGCTACACTGGGCAAAGAATGTTGTAATAAAACTAATTAATTGCACAGATATACGACTGAATGAAATGTTTTGCATCACTACAGAGCAGCCATCAATAAAAGAGGATTTGTTTTTAAATGTAGATAATTGCCGCAGATACTGGAGTCCGGGACAGACGACAAAAAACAGAAACAAAACACGGGGATTTTAGAAAAGCAGATAATAATAATAATAATAATAATAATAATAATAATAATAATGATGATAATAATAATAATAATGTAGGTTAGTTTCTATAACCGTCACCTAAAAATTGGTTAATACATAATTTACAAATATTTATTCAACAATAAAAACAATAAACAAAGCTCCTTTACAATGAACTACATGTGTGTTAGGAAAAATAAATTATCAGATAATTCATCCTCATTTGTGATGACATAATTATATTTTTGTTAATAAATTTTACAAAATAAATTTGAAGTAGTGTTGACATTAGGCCTAAGCTAAGAAACATAATCAGTCGACTTTAATGCGCCTAAAATCCGGTCAATACGCATCTTATCCTATGCTATAGGCCTACTGCATTTGACATCTAAAGTTAGAACAAATAGAGCAACATGCGCCGGCTTGGTACAGTTCAGAGCAAATGACATGTTATTACATATTAGATATTTAATATCATGATGTTATTCTCACCTTCCATGTACCACGGCTGCCACACTTTTGGAGAGGGCCTGTCTCGTTCTTGCACCACAAGGGCCATGCTTGTCATTTCTCTCATGCTACACTTTCAATAACACTAAAAAATACACTTCGCTCCTCAGTTCAAGAACCCTTTGCTATCTTAAATAATATGCAAACTAATTTTGGGTTGACAAATGATGCAGAAACTTATATTTTACTGTTCCCGTCTATTCACCAACACAGCTGTAATATGCACTGCAGGTTTCTCACAACACTTGTTAAAACAGCGCACACAATATAAAGACAATTCAATAAATGAGGCTGCAATATGTAAGCGTACAGCTTCTTTACTCCACCGACACCGTACAACTTCTCTTCTCATCAATGAACTCTAGTCCCAGGCCCCGAGCAGAGACAGGATGCCACGTTTCAGATAATTCTCAGTAACTTTCATTCAGCACTTGCTTGTACAAATCTAAACCTAGGGACAATCCTTCATTACTAATATATAAAGAACATGATTATACTTTCTAAAAACTATTATTCAATTACCCGAAAGATCATTACACAGTGCAAGAATGTTTAAATATAAAATATTACGAATTTTCGGTTAAATAGCGGTGCAACGAATTCCAAAAAATAACGATACAGTAAGAAACTGTCTGTAATCAACTGACAAATCTGAACACTTTAGCCTTCCAGTATACTGCATTGCTATTGGTCACGAGCGTAAACTTACATCCAATCAGTATCCAGAATATAGCTAGCCTCTCACGGGGGTCTGTCAAGCCGCTCAAGGAATGTGAAGAATGTAAAGTTCGTTTTATACGGTCGCTCTTTGGGAAAAAATCGTTATAACCAAGCAAAGGAATGCGGTTGGACGGTGGCATTTAAAAAACGTAAACTATCCTATCCCCTGTTTTCATCAGATGCAAAACGTTTGTTTCGCATGGAAACTTCTTGCCTCAATGCATGCAACCGACTTGAACCAGGTAAATGAAAAGTTGCCTGATGATGAATATCTTTACTCTTTGCGCACAAAACATCTAAAATGCAAATTATGGGATATATTGTAGTAGATAATATAGAAAATAAACGTTTTATTATGGAACATATGGACGTATCAATATTTAGTTGCAGTTATTTATGTATAAATCAGACATTCACTTTTAAAACTCAATCCATATTTTTACAGTGTATAAGTCTATGGAAAGTAACACTGCTTAGACATGGGTACTTCACTTTCAAAAGAAAACAGTAATACTGTCTTATTGATGTGTTCTTTAGTGCGTACATTAATTTTGTTATTCATATTCCTCATTACGATGCACGTACCCCACACCTGTATATCATCACACACACACACACACACACACACATATATATATATATATATATATATATATATATATATATATATATATATATATATATATATATATATATACACATTTATATATATATATATATATATATATATATATATATATATATATATATATATATATATATATATATATATATATATATATATATTCGTGTTCTGTAAATTCCTTAGAAGGTATGGAAATAGACAAAAGATCTTTGTGCAGTTGAACGAAACAGGATGCACTTTCCCATCAGATTTGCGTAGTTTCATATCTTATCGGAGCTACGTTGCAAACTCTCTCCGTCTATCTTTATTCAAAGAGCTTTATATGATTAGCGCAAAAAAAAAATTATTAGCTGAAAATACTGAAGTACACTTATCATTTTGAAACCTACTTTTAAATAGCTAACCGAAGAATTCACTTGCATTGAATAAGGATCATTCACTGTAACGGCTCATTCAGCACCATCCCCATTCATTGAGAGAGAGAGAGAGAGAGGAGGAGAGAGAGAGAGAGAGAGAGAGAGAGAGAGAGAGAGAGGTTTCTGTGACCTCTGAGCCATGGGGTGTGAAATACGAGAACCAAGACACGTGGTAAGGTAAAAGAAAGATTGCGTTAGTCTGTTTGTCTTGTTGTTTTCTGTGTTTTCTCTGCAGTGGATAAAGAGCTTGTGCCTAGATTAGGAGTGACGTGGACGATAGTGGTTTTTTATGTGGTTGGTATCCAAAATGTTACAAGGAACTATACCCGGGTCAGTATTGAGAGAAGGCTTGGTCAATCCTCAAAGGAAAAGTGATACCCCTGACAGCTAGGCCGCACCATGCCTTTATCAAATGAACATCTGTAGGCAATATTCTGATTTCAACTCTCTCTCTCTCTCTCTCTCTCTCTCTCTCTCTCTCTCTCTCTCTCTCTCTCTCTCTCTCTCTCTCTCTCTCTCTCCGTAAATGAGAGTTGCCAGAACCCTTCAGTATGCTATCACCTAGATCAAAGCAATAGACCGTAGTGTGGTTCATAATCTGACCAGGGAGTTAATCCAATCTGTAATTGTTAAATCAACAGGCGATAGATCCTCAAACACACCAATCATCGGTCTAAGGTCACGAAACTTGGGGGGATAAAAATGCGCAGCCTGTTAATTCTCAGTTAATGAAAGCAAAACTTTAATTGATCATATAGTGTTATCTATCTAATTAGAATCATTTTTATGTGTGGGATGTAAAGAACGACAATTTTAGCTGCGTCTAGTCTTGAAGTATTTTGTCAAAACAACCCACCATAAATATGACGATGATAAAACTCCCATCAAATGAGTAGAGATTATAAAATTTCTGGTCATCAAACCTTTTGTCTGACTTTATTATAGAAATGTGTTTATGAGTGAGGCAAAGAGTAGATATAATCGGTCCAATTTCTTTTTACCGATTAGCAAAGATGTCAAACCTTTTAAATTTCACCACCATCATCGCATCAAAAGATGATCCTCTCTCTCTCTCTCTCTCTCTCTCTCTCTCTCTCTCTCTCTCTCTCTCTCACACACACATTGGCCCTCTTCAAGGTGAAGAGGGCCAATGTGTATTGGTCGAAAAATAGTGATTTATTTTCATTTTCTTTGTTTCTTTTGTGGGCCTTTTAAGACGAAACACACACACATACAGTATATATATATATATATATATATATATATATATATATATATATATATATATATATATATATATATATATATATATATATATATATATAATAATTTATGTATATATATACATATATATAATTTTAAAAAATCAAATAGATCACATAACCATTACTGAAGAGAGAAGGAGGACTCTGAGAAATGTAAGAAGCTATGAAAGTGCAGATATTGGTAGAGATCACCGGGTCCTCATTGCCAAATTGAAATCAAAACTGAAAGCACCCAATAGAAATGTAGATAGGATACCTGGGTTTGATACAACCAAGCTTCTAGAAGATGAGCACAGAGAAATATTTGCAATTGAATCTAGGAATCGATTTGCAGTCTTTAAAGACTTTAAGAGACGAAGAGCAGACAATTATAGAAGACTATAAGAACATATATCAGTCAGTTTGGTTGCGAAGTTTTGGGACATGCAGTTACAAGGAGAAAACCATGGATATCGAAATTTTGGGATACTATAAAAACGAGACGACAGAAATTAAGTGTTGAAAGTTTCAGGAAATAATGATAATTACATGGGAGAACATGTTAAGTATTCCAGTATTGATAGTGAGGTCAAAAGAAAAGCCAGGAATGACTGGATAGAATATTTAGGCAGGAAATCAGATGACTCTGACAGAGCTGTGAATTAAGGGAGTGGCTATGGAGTAAGAATTGTTCAGGGAATTATTAATGAAATCTCCACGGGGGCAAAGAAGAAGCATATAACCATCAGAAAGAGAGATGGGTCTGTTATAACAATAGCAGATGAAGAAATACAATGTTGGGTGGAACACTAATGAGGCTATGAATAGGAGATACGAAGGGAATAATTTGATTGATATACCTGAAGCTGAGGAAGATCTTGATGTGCTCGTGAGTGAATTCAGTGTGTTTGAAGTCGAAGCTATCACAAAAACACTCAAAAGAGGGAAAGTCCCTGGATATGATGGAATAACTGCTGAGATGATATTGGCCGAAAATGAAGTTACTCCCAGATTACTTACAAGATTATCTTGTAGAATGTGGCGTGAAGAGGCAGAATCTGATGAATGGGAGCTATGAGTGTTGGAGAAAATAGAAAAAAAGAAAAAAAAGATCTGACTGATTGCAATAGTTACAGAGGCATCACACTTACATCAATTGTCATGAAAATATTTAGTATGCTTATTCCAGAGAGACTAGAGAGAAAGATTGATGAAAATCTGAGAGACGGATAAGCAGGATTTAGAAAAGGTAGAAGTTTTACTAAGCAAATTTTCATTTTAAGACATGTGGTACAGCAATGTATAAAATATACAAATCCACTTTTGATGGCGTTTGTGGACTATGAAATAGACTTTGATAGTGTGCGCCGGTCAATTTTGTGGAGAGTCCTGCGTTATTATGGAGTTCCTCTTAAATAGGTAAATTTGATTAAGTCTGTTCATGAGCATAGCAAGTGCAAAGTTAATGATCTCCAATATAGGGTCTTTAGAATTTGAGTTTAATGAAAGATTGAAAACAGAAATCAGACAATGGCTAGGTTAAGTAAAATTCGAAAATCAAATCACCTGAAATTACATATAAAAATCAGACTATAAATCAGCTTAGTGAGATCGTTGTTACTATATGGACATGAGTCATGATATGACAATAAAGCAATATGTAACAGATTTTGTAGATTTGAGAACAAAAACCCCAAGAAGAATATTGGGAGTTAAATGGCATAACAGGATTAGAAATGAAACTATAAGAGAGATTATCCGAGTGTCATATGTGGATGAGATCATGGTGACAGGTAGATGGAGATGGTTTGGTCATGCTCCTCACATTCCCCGAGATATATTAGTTAGCCAAAGTTTCAAGTGGGCTCCACAAAGTACTAGAAGAGTTTGAGGCCCTAGGCCTTCATGGCCGAGGACTATAAAGCGTGAAGTAGGAAATGACGAATGGAGAAGAAATGATTTAAAGCCCAAGATAGAGACGAATGGCGAAATGTAACTGATGCCCTTTACGTCGTAGGAGATATGATGATAATGATGATATATATATATATACATATATATATATATATATATATATATATATATATATATATATATATATATATATATATATATATATACATATATATATTCAAATAAGCCATATATATTTTTGATACATTAATGTCTGGATTCTCTTAACGACCTCGGGATCTGAAAACACGTAAAAATGTGCAAAATTTATCATATATATATATATATATATATATATATATATATATATATATATATATATATATATATATATAAATAAATATATATATATATATATATATATATATATATATATATATATATATATATATATATATATATATATAGATAGATAGATGGATAGATAGATAGATAGATACAGTATATATATATATATATATATATATATATATATATATATATATATATATATATATATATCATTATTATTAAATGCCAAGCTACAACCCTAGTTGGAAAAGCAGGATGCTTTAAGCAAAGGGGCCCCAACAGGGAAAATAGCCCAGTGAGGATAGGAAATAAGGAAAAATAAAATATTTTAAGAATAGTAACATTAAAACAAATATTTCCTATATAAGCTATAAAAACTTTAACAAAACAAAAGGAAGAGAAACTAGATAGAACATAGTGCCCGAGTGTACCCTCAAGCAAGAGAACTCTAATCCAAGACAGTGGAAGACCATGGTACAGAGGCTATGGCATTACCCAAGACTAAAGAACAATGGTTTGATTTTGGAGTGTCCTTCTCCTAGAAGAGCTGCTTACCATAGCTGAAGAGTCTCTTATATATATATATATATATATATATATATATATATATATATATATATATATATATATATATATATATATATATATATATATATGTATGTATATATATATATATATATATATATATATATATATATATATATATATATATATATATATATATATATATATACATATATACTTAACGATATATCGTTTCCTACTTTCCATCCATATTTCAACCGCAGAAAACACTTTCAATGTTGACAATATTCCGCAAATGGTCCGTCAGCAGTGGATCAGACCCTCAACACAATCCGGCGCGCGCTAAGCCATCTTCTCTTTCTTTCTCACAACATTTCTTATCTATCCACTTTCAGAAACTATATTACCCTTGTTCTATTCACCGTTCTTTCCAAGAGTGTAAACTATCACGGAGCACTTATCCATCTGAATAACGTGCTTAGATGTACACAATTTATTCTGTCACACGAATGACACACAAGGGAAAGGCTTCGTGTAGTATCTTCAAGATTCAATTTTGCATATGAAAGAGAAGATTGCACACGATCAAGTTTGTGAGCGAGGGATTTCAAACGAGTAACAAATAGTTACTGAGCAATAACATAAACTCCCAAAACCGGTAAAACTCACATGAACTCACGATGCGTAAATGGAAAAAATATACATAGTAATTTACTGACTTGGGAAAATTGAAGTTACTAAAATTCTATTACCTATTGAATATCTCACTTTCCACCTTTTCAAATTCCCTTTAGATGATATGTTTTATACACATTTTCAATGTGATTGATATGACTTCAAAAAGTCAATTATCTATCACATATATTATTATTATTATTATTATTATTATTATTATTATTATTACTTGCTAAGCTACAACCCTAGTTGGAAAAGCAGGATGCTATAAGTCTAGGGCTCCAACAGGGAAAATAGCCCAGTGAGGAAAGGAAACAAGGAAAAGTTAAATATTTTAGGAACAGTAACAACATTAAAATAGATATTTTCTATATATACTATAAAAACTTTAACAAAACAAGAGGAAGAGAAATAAGGTAGAAAGTGTGCCCTCAAGCAAGAGAACTCTAACCCAAGACAGTGGAAGACCATAGTACAGAGGCTATGCCATTGATCACTATACAACTTAATAGTTTCAGAATCAAGACTGTCATTTATACATTTTCTTTTTCACTTCATCAGCATATCAGCTTTACTGTGAGAATGGTGTATAATACACAACAGACTCGATTACTTTTCACTGGAGATATATGATAAAGAATAACATTCAGAGCGACAGGTTGATTAAATTGAATACTGTTCATAAGTGATTTACGACACACGGAAATTGTTTTTTCTTTTTTTTTATAAATAATCAGCAAGAATGAAAACACATGTAAAAATTGATGCTAAGCCATTAGATTTGAAAAGAAATAAAGTTATAAAATGAAAAAAGAAATCCCAAGATATATTGATATAATATGCAAACAAGATGGAAATAAAGATTATTCTTCTCAGAAGAATAAAAACACGTAGTTATATAATAAATGCAATGGCTGGTCATACATAAGATGTAAACCTGTAACATCACAATGATCTGATATCAATGCAAGCAACAATGAATTGAAGAAAAACAGAGAGAGGAAACTATCAGAACTATAGAGTGTTCAGCTGCTGATTCTCATCTTAATTTATTGGACAGAAACTTACGGTCTATTAAATTTCTTATTCCTGATCTAGATATTAATCTTTGGCACCGTCGTTCAATTAGTTCATTATGCACGTTGCATAAGATTTTTCATAACTCTGACCATCCTTTACATTCAGATCTCCCTGGACAATTCTATCCTATTCGTAATACTAGGCAGGCAGTTAATTCTAATAGCCAGGCCTTCTCCATCATGAGGCTCAATACTACGCAGTATTCTAGAAGTTTTATTCCAGCTGTTACCAAATTGTGGAATAATCTTCCTAATCGGGTAGTTGAATCAGTAGAACTGCAAAAGTTCAAAGTTGGAGCAAATGTTTTTATGTTGACCAGGCTGACATGGGTCTTTTTATTGTTTATATATGACATATCTGTTTTTGACGTTGTTAATAGTTTATATAGGACATATCTGTTTTGACGCTGTTACTGTTTTTAGAATGATATATTGTTAATTTATTCTCATCATTTATTTATTTCCTTATTTACTTTCCTCACTGGGCTATTTTTCCCTGTTGGAGCCCTTGGGCTTATAGCATCTTGCTTTTCCAACTAGGGTTGTAGCTTGGCTAGTAATAATAATAATAATAATAATAATAATAATAATAATAATAATAATAATAATAATTAAGAGAGTCATTTTTATGTAAATGTAGCGATGAATCAAGGTCTTCCATTCTTAGTCCACCAAGGCCCCTAAATAACAATATTCTCTTCATTCTACAAGTCGATGACTGGCTACTTTCACACGTTCAAACAACCAACATTTCCGGGTAAGAAATTTGTTTCTAGATGTTTAATACTCATGATTCAACTGTGCATTTATGTCAATATTTGATTCACTATCGTTGGTATTGCAAATTGTCCATTTATTACACAATATTTTACAATCCAAAATGGTATGAGGCACCATTAACAAGTACTTAAATTCATACAATGAAAATAAAAATCATGAGGGTAAAATAATTATACGAATATAGTTTTGTTTTTGACGCAATTTAACATTGTCTGTCATACTAAGATTGGCAAATTACACAGTACTGAATCTGCAGTTGCACGTAGCATAAGAAATGTGTACAGGAAAATATTTTGAAAAAAGAAATTACAGTGGCTTATTAGGGTGTGCAAAAGCAATCTTAATCACAGAAGAAAATATACCAATGAAGTTTAATGACCCAGATTAAACAGCAGAAAATAAGACTCCAGTTTTTTTCATGTAATATACAGTATATATATATATATATATATATATATATATATATATATATATATATATATATATATATATATATATATACATATATATACTGTATATATATATATATATATATATATATATATATATATATATATATATACATATACTGTATATATATATTGCAAATTTTAATTTCCTTACCCCGGAAGGGGTCAATAGTATAAAATTTACCTTTGCCTTTTTCTTTGCAGATTGTATACAATAGAAAATAAATATGCATCATAACACTTAATTCTAAATTTGAAAATACTAATTTAGTCAT
>NC_090740.1:20679661-20684661 GCF_036898095.1 Palaemon carinicauda | reverse complement strand
TTGTTATTCGGTCTTATTAGAATGAGGCAAGCTCATAAAAGAAACTTTTTAGAGGAGACTAATTTGGTTTTACCTATGGAATGTAAACTGACACATTACACAGACCATCAAATAATTATCTATGAATTCCAAAAAATTATTTTATGACCTTAACTCCCGAAACAAATTATTTCTATTCTATTTATGCTAATATTATTATGCTAGATATATAAATTTAGTTATCTAAGCCAGGATTCCTACCTTTTTTCATTAGGCTATTTATATCTTTGTAGTTTGTTTGATCAAAACTTATGAGAAATAATTTTATAATGGGTCAGGAAATGGGTAAAGGGGAAAATACTACAGAAACTATTCATGTTCAATTCGCATTATAAAAGAGTAATAATCCTATATATATATATATATATATATATATATATATATATATATATATATATATATATATATATATATACATATATATATATATATATATATATATATATATATATATACAGTATATATATATATATATATATATATATATATATATATATATATATATATATATATATATATATATACTATATATATATAAATATAAATATAAATATATATATATATATATATATATATATATATATATATATATATATATATATATATATATATATATATATATATATATATATATATATACAGTATACATATATATATACTTTATATGCATTGGATTACTTCCTCGAATGTTTGAAACTCTATACTAACATCTAAGACAATCCTTGTTTCTTTTTACGACTATAATTCCGTCCAGCAACAAAAGTATAACAATGATATGCAGACTTTATGCCTGGCTCTTATACATACTTTTATGGATGTATCAATTATAAGATGAGCTGATTACTTCAGCAATTTAGTTACACTTTATTATTCTCATTAGGAATAAAAACTCAAACAGTTTTTTTTTAAATAAAAAAAAATATTGTCGTCTCTAATGCCAGAGTTATTTGTTTCGACTCTATGGTAAGCAACTCTTCTAGGACACTCCAAAATTAAACCATTGTTCTCTAGTCTTAGGTAGTGCCATATCCTCTGTACCATGGCCTTCCACTGTCTTGGATTAGAGTTCTCTTGCTTGAGGGTACACTCGGGCACACTATTCTATTTTATTTTTCTTCCTCTTGTTTTGTTAAATTTTTAATAGTTTATATAGGAAATATTTATTTTAATGTTGTTACTATTCTTAAAATATTTTGTTTTTCCTTGTTTCCTTTCCTCACTGTGCTATTTTCCCTGTTGGAGTCCCTAGGCTCATAGCATCCTGCTTTTCCAACTAAGGTTTTAGCCTAGCAAGTAATAATAATAATAATAATAATGATAATAATAATAATAATCAATGTTCTCTTTTCTTCCACCGGTGCATATTTTATTCTGTTAGTAAGCTTTGCTAGTCAATGGTCTTTTAGGCTTATTTCATTTGAATAGCAATAATAATTGCAATCATCTTTATCTCCTCCTACGTCTATTGACGCAAAGGGCCTCGGTTAGATTTCGCCAGTTGTCTCAACCTTGAGCGTTTGAATTTTGTAATATTGATGATAATAATAAAAGAACGATCTGGTCTAAAAATCATTTACTAAAGCTATCAGACAAGAAATCCCGATTCCGATAAGACTGACTGACTTGTAAGTTATTTAGAAAAAAGTTTCGAGTCTTATCGTCGAATACTAAATAATGTTAGAATTCGAGAAGTTCAACAATAAAGTAAATCATGAGGTAGCTGAAAAGTGTATGACATGGCTGATTAGTTAAATCATAGTTTTCCAAAGTTTAGGCTACCATCAGCAATTTCAATTCACATTTTCGGATTTTTGAAGGTCAATTGAGGTAAATTAGATAAAAAAGATCAGCAGCAATGAATTTAACAATAAGAATGCGTGGTTTTCTATTGGAATTTTAAGCGATTCACAATCAGTGGGTCTCCAGTTCGAGTCACGTTGGTAAATTTTACCCAGGGGTTCTGATTTCCATTGTGAACATTAGGTTAACAACCCTATGAGTTAAGGGCTGGGATGTTTGGGGGAGAGGTCATGTAACAGCCTGATGGGTCATCATCAGCCACCACCTGGTTTTAACTTTGTTGGAGACGGGATCTGAAAGTTGAGTAAAATAGAAACATTATATTTTAAATTTTCAGCACCATAGCCATCATACCGAAGTGTAACTATTTTAATTGAAATAACATGATTGCAGTTTTTTTTTCTGAAACCATCATATAATAATAGCATGCTTATATAATTATGCCCAAACGTATTTAGAATGGGTAAATCGTGGATAACCTGGATAGAAGTACATAAGCTACTTCATTGCAGAGAGATTACTTGATCCATGAGACTACAAGTTATGAGGAAGGATGCCACTCTAATGAAACTGAAATCAAAGACAAATGTTGTTTACAAGTCTAGATATTTTGAGGTAGGGAGAAAACTTCACAATTTAGACTGCATTAGGCAAGCGAGGACATTAACAAGGGAATCCGGTGCTTCATCCGATCACAGATATACTGAAAGAGAGTAGGGAAGCTACTCCATTGGAGAGAGAATGCAGTAGCAACAGGACCACACCTCGTCACGAGAACAACAATGCTCTAAGTCTAAGGGGAATAGAATCGGGAACATTTGTGGTTTACAAATTTAAGTTTTTTAGGGGACGAGAGAGTCCCAATGTATAGAAATTAATATTGACCCATTTAATGACAATTTCTGGCAATCTCATTTATAGAAACTTGTTACTTAATTTCGGAATATCCACATGTTTTTGTGTTTTTAACTTACACCATTAATAGCTTTCATAATGAAATGTAATGCAATCGTTCAACCATTGTAGCCCTGATGCAGAACAGTATTAAAGTGGCTCAAAACAGCTGTTGGCACAAGAGATCAAGTGGAACAACATAGTTCCAGTTTCCATCTCTTGCAGGAACCTAACTGGAGTTTTGATTATCTGGAGAGATATCTTTGATTTTTACATGCCACAAGCACACCATATAGTAATTAAGTATGTAACAGAATTTCCCAAAAAGGCTTATTTTAATAAAGATTTAGAGGCCGCTCATAAATGGAAGGGGCAAGGGACAGTGACATTGCCCAATTAAGCAGGACAATGCCCTAGAGACTGAACATATATACATATGATCAGCGCCCAAGCCCCCTCTCCACCCAAGCTAGAACCAAGGAGGGCTAGGCAATGGCTGCTGATGACTCAGAAGCTAGACCTACAGGCTCCCCCAAACCCTCCATCTTTAGCTCACAAGGACAGTGGGGTTGCCGTAGCCAAAGAAACTTACGAGTTTGAGCAGGACTCGAACCCCAGTCTGCCGGTCACCAGTCAGGGACGTTACCACATCGGCCACCACAGCCCTATAATGATGATGATGATAATGATATATACTGTGAATATATATATATATATATATATATATATATATATATATATATATATATATATATATATATATATATATATATATATATATATATATATATATATAACAACAACAAATGAAACCATTTATAGTCCACTGAAAGATAATGGCCAGAGACCATGCTAATTCATGTCTGAAGTTTGGCCAATTTTCATCACCACGCTGGTCAGTGTGGATTGGTGATGATGGAAGATTTTCGTCTACTCGCTCAAAGCAAGCAAACGAATCTGATGTAAGCGGCCCTGACTTATACAGCTTTGCTGATAATGACGATACGAAAACCCTTTCACCAGGTTTTAGGTATCCCCACTCATAAAGGGATATATGTATACATATATATATATATATATATATATATATATATATATATATATATATATATATATATATATATATATATATATATATATATATATATATATTATCATCACCATCAACCGGAGATAGTCCACTGTAGGATAAAAGCCTAAGACGTTTCCTTTCACTTGCGTCTCGTTATAGTCTTTCTATGCCAGTCTATACCCGCAAATATTCTTAGTTTGTCAAGCCTCGTCTTCTCTTCCTTCCCCAGCTTCGTTGCGGATCTCTAGGTACCAATTCTGTTATGCTTGCTGCCCATCTATTTTCTGTCATTATCATTATATATCCTGTCCGTGTCCAATTCTTTTTCTTATATATTGTTAGAATATCCTGTACTTAAGTTTGTTCTTGTATCCCTGTTACTCGTTCTCTGTCTCTCAGTTTTATTTCCATCATTACTCTTTCCATAGCTCTTTGAGTTGTAACTAGCTTATGTTCTAAGGCTTTATAGTAAGGTTCCAAGTTCATGATGCACAAATTAATACTGGTATGACCATCTGATTAGATACTTTTCTCTTCAGATGAAGAAGTATTTTACTTTTCAAATCACATTTTGTTTACCAATAGGTGTCCATCCCATGCTTATCCTTCTTTTAATTTCGGTTTCATGTCCTGAGGAAACACTCACCGTCTATCCTATAGACGTATATTCATTAACAATCTTCAGGGGTTCGTCCATAACCCTTATTTGTTGCCTGCATTTTCATTGGACATTATCTGAGTTTTCTTCACACATGCACACATATGTATATATATATATATATATATATATATATATATATATATATATATATATATATATATATATATATATATGTGTGTGTGTGTGTGTGTGTGTGTGTATATATTATATGTATATATATACATACATACATATGTATATACATACACACACACACACACACACACATATATATATATATATATATATATATATATATATATATATATATATATATATATATATATATATATTATACGGCTATTGAAAGAAGGACCCTCAATATTTTTTACTATATTTATTATGATCAACCAAGCTTTTGGAAGACCATGTTTCCATCATCCTGGCTAAAACGTTAACATTAACACAAATTGATAGCCACAAATCTGTTAAATAGGTAAAATTAATTTCATAATGCATGAATCACAACAACTACATTAAAATAAGATGCAGTAT
>NC_090740.1:20662161-20674661 GCF_036898095.1 Palaemon carinicauda | reverse complement strand
GAAATATGGAAAGGAACATATATATGGGAGAGAGGTGATCAAAGAAGTGCCATGGACTTGGTGTTGGTAAATAAAGAAATGTATGAATACTTCGATGAGATGAACATAGATGAAGAAAAAGATAAAGTAGATATATCTGACCATAATCTGATTGAGGTACAGGTCAGCATAAAAGCGAAGATAGAAAACTACAAAAAGGGATTTTGGAAAGAAAGTATATATTACAAAACAGACGAAGAAAGTCTTAGGGAATACAGGGAAGAATTAAAAAAATAATCTAGAGAGCAGAGAAATCACAAGGATGGATGAATTTGATGAAGTTGTAGAAGAGGCAGCAAAAAGAAAGCTACAAGCAAAATACAGACGGAGAACAACTGGAGAAGAGAAAGCAAAGATAGAACCAGAGTGGATGACAATTGAAATCAGAGGGGAAATAAAAAAGAGAAAAAACTTAACAGAGAAAAGCGATACCTTACAAGAGAAGAAAGGGAAAGAGCGTTTCTGCTGTATAAACAACAAAATGAGAGAACGCAGGTTGTAATAAAGGAAGCAATGTGGGAAAATGAAAAGAAGAAGGCTAATGAAGTAAGGAAGGATAGGAACAAGATATTAAAAAATATTGACAAACTAAAAGGGAAAAAGGAAAAGGAAGAAGAAATACAATTATATGACGAAAATGGAGAAAAACTATCCAAAGAAGTAGCAGAGGAACAAATAGATAGGTTCTGGGGGAAAACATTTATAAAATGCACGAAAATAATATGAAAGAGGGATGGAATAGTGAAGAAAGACAAAGTTAAATATAAAAATTAAAGGAAATAGAAAAAGAAGAAAATTCATTAGGACACTCATTCCCTATAGAAATAAGAGAGCACATGGATACGGTAGCACCAATAACAAGAAAAATAATACCAATGAATATTCCCAACTTAACAGAGGAGAAACTTAAGAAAATTTTAAGAAAAATGAAAAATAAAAAGGCAGCAGGTCCAGATGAACTGAAACCAGAATTATATAAAACTTTAGCTAATGACAGCAAATGTTTAGAAATCATTACAAAGTGCCTTCAAAATGAAACAGAGGAGAAGAACAAGCCCGAAAAGTGGAAAAAGTCTAAAACAAAAATGATAAAAAAGGTAAAGAAACCCACAGTCAAAGATCTAAGACAATTGCCCTTACAAATGCCTCATACAAAATATTTATGGCCCTCATGAAAGATGAAATAGAAGAACACCTTGAGAGAAATATGGAGATGAAAGAAACGCAAGCCGATTTCACAAAAGGAGGAAGAGTAGAAGATAACATATTTATTTTACAATACTGTGTAGAAGAAAACTACAAAAGGAAGGAAAGTTTAATAGTAATTTCAATAGATTTCAAGAAAGCATATGACTCAATAAAGAGGGGAAAAATAATAGAAATTATGAAAGAATATAGAATACACCCAAATGTAATATATATATTGGAAGAAATCTACGTAGGAGACAAAACCAAAATAAACATAGGATATGAATTAGATAAAGAATTTTAAGTAACGAGTGGGATAAAACGGGGATGTACAGGGTCAACTACTCTATTTAAACTAATTACATATAAAATAATAAATGAATTAGAAAGAAAAGGAAAAGGCTTTGAAAACAAAATAATAAAGATTAGGGCATTGTTCTTTGCAGATGACGGTCTAATTGTAGCAACAAATATAGTAGATGCTGAAGCAAACATAAAAATACTAGTAGAAATATGTAGAGAATGTGGGTTAGAAATAAAAAAAAATAAGTCATATAGTCATAGCCTATATAATATGAAAGAAAAACCGGAAGAAATAGAGGGTATTAAAGTAACTGGTAGCATAAAATACTTAGGAATAGAGATAGAAGGGAAAAGAAATATGTTTAAAAAACAAAAGAAGAAAATGATGGAAAAGGCAGAAAAGCTAGCAAACTTAACCTACTCAATACAAAATACTAATAGGAAAAACATATTGGAAAAATGTAGCCTTACCCGGAATACTGTATGGCACGGCAGTAATGAACATAACAGAAAGTGAAATGAAACGATTACAGCAGATTGAAAACGGAGTAGGAAGAAAAATTCTGGGAGCACCACCATATGCAGCAGAGTAACACTACGGGGAGAGATAGGAATGTCCAAGGAGGTGCCGATGGAAAGGCGAATCCCTCCGCCCAACAACTGAACTGAACTGAAGTGAATCTCTGTTTTTAAACACTCGTGTAGTTGCACTTGCGGTTTTACTACTATTTACTCGTTTCTCGTTGACAATGTCGTTTGATATGAGTGACGTGAATTATATCGAGGCTTTTGGTGTTCCTGGGCCATCTCGTGGCCGTAAACGTGTCCGTGATGTACTGAAGTGGAAGAAATATGCAGCTAAAATTCAGCTATGCTGGTCAAGAGTACACGAGTGGGCGACCCGGAAAGAAGTTGTCGCCAAGAAAATTAGAAATCCTTGCAGAGATGGATGTTTTGATAAGATAACAATGCCAGTGATACAGGAAGTGTTTAGTGATTTCTGGGAGTGTTGCCGATTACGACAAACAGAAGGCCTACATAAGGTCGTTATTGCGCTCGAAACCATTGAGGAGGCCGTTATTGCGCTCGAAACCATTGAGGAGGCCGTTATTGCGCTCGAAACCATTGAGGAGGCGGGGTAAGTGCTGGCCCTCTTTGCCACCTTCATCTTTCATTATTCCTGTTACTAATAATACTTAGTATTCTTCATTATTATCTTTCATTATTCCTGTTACTAATAATACTTAGTATTCTTCATTATTTTCCATTATCATTATTCTTGTTATTATTATTGGTAATAAGACTGTCCTTGATGCTATGATACATGGAAAATTATAGAAATAATCAGTGTTTGGGTAGTTTGTAGCGCTACGGCCAAGCGTCCTAATTTGCTTATTATCGCTCCGACTGTTATCTTGTATAGAATAAAAATGTTTGGAAATGGTCTACGGATCTTAAATATGTTGTGTAAGGGGGGGTCCGTGGGGGCGCAGCCCCCCTGGGTAAGGACACGGCTTTTAGCATAGGTTAGGTGGGTTTTTTAAGTTAGCTTTTCCCGTCGTACTCGAAGGTAAGGAAACTTATGTGTAAGGGGGGGGGGGGGGTTCCGGGGGGGGCGAAGCCCCCCTGGGTAAGGATACGGCTTTTAGCATAGGTTAGGTGGGGTTTTTAAGTTAGCTTCTCCCGCCAAAATCGTTTTTAGAACGACGGCCACAGTTCAGAATATTCCCGTTTTTTACGGGATCTGGCCGTCACCCTAAAAACGCTCCCAGTGTTTATCTGTGTCTGTTGCAATTGAAATTATTTAGTTTAATTTCAAAATGAATAATGAGTTTTGCATTTTATGCACTTGCGCGCGCACACCATACAATCATTTTTTTATTTTCAAAATATTCTGAAGGATAGAGCTTTCATCTGCAACTTGTTTGATTAGAAGTGGAATTTTGTTAAAGAACACTTTTGAATTGTTTATTTGTATTTACATTTTTTTTTTACTTAAATTGCGGGGGGGGGGGGGGGGTTGTTATTATTACGTGCTGGGTTTGGGTTTTTTCCTGGTCTTCTACATTTCATCTTTCATTATTATTGACACTTAATATTACTTAGATGGCATTCCTCATTATTATTCATGATTATTATTACTGTCATAATTATAATTGGTAGTAACACTGTTCTTGATGCTAAGATACATGGAAGGTGTATAGAAATAATTTTTTTTCTATGTCTGTTGCAGTTTAGATTATTTATTTCTATATCAAAATGAATATGAGTTCTATATTTTGCGCACTTTTAGATACTAATGTGTGTGTGTGTGTGTACAGACACAATTTATTTATATATATATATATATATTTTTGGGCTCAAGCCATATCGTCCTGATGGAAGGTTCCTTCAGTAGCTTCCTAAGGGTATATATGACTACAGTAGATATTCCCAGAGAATTAAACTAAAGGTTTCACAGAATTTTAACTTCTGGCACGAGTACCCATAAGGTTTCCCTTTAGGATATCGTATATTAACGGGACGTATGCTTGACACGCCACATAGCTATCTGCACCCCACATAGCGTTTACGCTTCGAGGGGGAATTGTGGCAAGTTATGGGTGGAGCCGTTACTAAGTTCTCCTCCTCCGTTACTGTTACGGTACTCTGTGACTTCATAAGCGCCGCCATCTTGGTTGACATCACCGTTTCGCGACTTCCTCATTCCTTCTTAAGTAGCGTTTATGACCAGGTGCTTTTTTCCTGTTATTCGCCCGTAAATTCATCATGTCGCAATCTTCTGCCTCGCCGCCTTCTGGAAAGTTGAGTACCATAGTCTTGTATTGTATAAATCAGCTCTGGCCATAAAGTAGTGCCTTTTTATCTTAAAATACTGTGTTTTGTGGCGGAGCTCTGCCTTGACTGTAGGCGTCATGATGCTGACGCTGTTGTTCGCTTCGCATACTTTATTTTGTTAGCCAGAACAACATTCCCGGTCTTACAACTAATTATCAGCATTACAGTAGTTATTTAGTCTTCATTGCTAGGAATTAGTTATATTATGCCGACAGTATTCTATTTCGGCTAGTGTAGGTAGTCGAATTCGTATGCTAGATTGCTAGCCTAGCCCCTAGGCTCGAGAGCCTAGGCGTTTTCGTTTACTTTCATGCATGATATAATAAGTGTTCCTGTGTTAATTTACGAAATGAAGATGTTAGGCATTTATACATATAAGATTCAGTGATTGCACATGTTTTTCTCCTTCTAGGAAGTATACAAGGGGTTTCGATGATCTTGGTAGTCGACTCCCTTGCCCCTAACCTAACGCTAGGGCTCTTGTATACTTTCTCACCTCCCCAGTTACCTTATCCAAGGTAATCTCCTCCCTCTGAGTAGCCTACGCTATATCCTAGCCCTCCTTACCTTGAATCGTATTCAAGTGAGGTTAGGCTAGGATTTTCTTTCCCCACTCTTAGCCATAGTACATGAGCTTTGAGTTTGGGACAGAACCTCAGAGTACCAGTCGTTTGCCCCCCAGCTACCCCATTAGGTGAATGAACTCTCCTTTTGGTCTGCTGGCCGGCAAAGGTGGGGGGGGGGTCTCTGCCCTTCCCCCTAGTCCACACCTGGTAGGGTTATGACCCTTCCTCCCTGTGGTCTAGCGACTTGTCCTACACCTGCCTTCCCTGGTCTGGGGACTTGTTCCCCTGGCCTAGGTTAGGCAGGCCATGGGATTCTGTTTCTTTATAGTTTAGGACGGTACATTAGTGCTGTGCCTTCACTGTACTAACCTACCCTAGGCTGGAAAACAAATTCTTCCTACACCTGGGATAGTGCTGGTACGGAGACAGAAACCCCCCCCCCTGGAGTGTCGGTGAGGGCTCATACCTTCCCATACACTCCCCCTTAGGACCCTTGCCCCTCCCCCCTCTGTCCTTTAGTGATGGCCTAGCCATCACACCTCTGTCCACCGTCCTACAACTTGACCGTGTGCCGGTGGTTTGTGGGGTCAGCCTGGTCTTTTCGTTGGTTAGTCTGAACTGCTAGGCTTCCCGCATATAGTTGAACTATGGGATAGCATATGACAGGTCGGTCTGCCGGCGGAAGACCTCACTATCTTTGAGTGTTGTTCGGTCCTCCCTTAGGCCGCCACCCACAACTCTAGCCAACTGCCGGCTCTGTTGCGGCTGGATGAAAGGTTGCCATCCTCTCCCTTTCATTTGAACACTCCTTCCGGAAGAAGACGAGGTTTGGGTAGTGAGCTACTGCACTTCCCTCCTTTTTCTTCTATTCTTTCTCTCTATCTTATCAGTGCCGGTCCACTGCCACACTACCCTGCCGGAAAAAGCCGTCAGCCTAGCCCGGTATCCTCTCTGTCTCATTGATTGACGTCAGTGTTGGAATACCTACGCCGGTTGCTTGCCGACTGCCGGGGGCCGCCGACGTGCCGGCGATCTGCCATCATTTTGAGGTTTCGCCCTCTCTCTGCCACATAGATTGATGGCTGGGAGGGGTTCCCCCTCGATGGAGATTTGCCGGCGCCCGGCTCGCTTCCGGCATGCTGTCATGCTGCTGGCGCCACCTAATCATCCTACTTCAGTGGACTGTCACCTCTACCCTGCCGGCCCTGCGCCGGCAGTGTCTACTGCATAGCTATACACGATAGCCAGTACTTCTAGGGTATAGTAAATACCCTAGTCAGAAAACTATGGTGTATAGTTGTGCAGTAAATTCTTCTAGCATACTCTGTGCATCCATGCACAGTCCCTTGCCGGGACCTACCTGTATCGGGGAGAATCATTTCTCCCCCTTTCTCTCTATGCTGTATGAACTCGGCTCCCCCTCTCACCATTACTAATACCTTGGAGGAAGTCTAAGCTATGCTTTATCCAGTGTGGATATCCCTTCCCCCTCTTAGGGTGCCCTGAAGGAGCCCCTAGAATTAGTTATGGTATGGGGTCACGGCAATTGGCTGGGCGGGATGCACAAGTATGTGTCTTTTCTGCTTCATTTCCAGCTTACCTATCCTAAGCTTACACTTGGAAAGGAATGTTATATTATAAGTAAAATTACTTTAAGACTAATCTAAGATTACTTTAAGTCAATGATATAGACTTCTGTAGACTCATGTACCCCGTTCTTCTTTACAGGAGGAGTACATCCGGTGTGAGAACGCCTTCTGCAGCATTCGGCACCAGGACTTCTATGGCCACCTGGTGTGCCGATCCCACGCGAGCTGTTCCGTTGCCCAAGGGACTCTCCGGTATTGGGACCCGCTGGTCTGCATTGTTTGCAAAGACCTGTTCCATGAGGCGTTCGAGGACCCCCCATCTGCAGAGGCCAGGGACATCGCTCAAGAGAAATTACGCAAATGGGTGCGTGGTTTCCAGAAGAACGCCACGGGGCCCTATCTCCCTAGTGAGAAGATGAGAGCTCTGCTCTTTCCTAAGGCATCTGCGGATGCTGTTATCCCCAAGCCAGAGATCCCCTGCGTCCAGCTGACGTATCGGACGCACTCCAAGACTTCCATCTTGATGAGGACCTGAAAAGACCCTGATGGCCGAGGGTCGAGAAGATGAGGAGCATACGGAGGCTCCTGACTCCGAGGGTGATGGCGCCCGCGCCCCCTCTGTTACTTCCGTTGCAATTTCGGAACCTGTCCCCTCTACTTCTTCCACAGGATGGGGGCATCACTCCCATCAATGGCAAGTTCAAGGAACATGGTCTCCCCTATTCAAGTCGTTTCACATAAACATCTTGGAGGTCATGGCGGTCCTCCTTACTCTGAAGAGGCTGTCTCCACGTCCCTCAGTCCATATCCGTCTGACTCTGGACAGCGACGCTGTATTCAGATGTGTCAACCGTCAGGGCTCAAGATCGCCCCAACTCAACCAAGTGTTGCTACCCATCTTCCGCTTGGCTGACAAGAAAAGATGGCACCTCTCGGCAGTTCACCTACAAGGATTCCGCAACATGACGGCGGATGCTCTATCCAGGACAACCCCGATAGAGTCAGAATAGTCCCTAGACGCAGACTCATTCTCCTCCATCAGTTCACCTACAAGGATTCCGCAACATGACGGCGGATGCTCTATCCAGGACAACCCCGATAGAGTCAGAATGGTCCCTAGACGCAGACTCATTCTCCTCCATCTCCCTACAAGTCCCGGAACTGCAGATCGACCTCTTTGCAACGAGCGACAACTAGCAACTTCCTCAGTACGTGACCCCATACGAGGATCCCCGAGTGGAAGCAGTGGACGCCATGTCCCTGGATTGGAACAGATGGTCCAAGATTTACCTGTTCCCTCCACCCAACCTTCTGCTGAAAGTCCTCATCAAGCTGAGAACCTTCCAAGGAACAGCAGCCCTAGTGGCACCCAGGTGGCCCCGGAGCAACTGGTTCCCATTAATCCTGGAGTTACAACCCAAGCTAATTCCCCTGTGGACCCAGTTCTCTCCCAGCAAGTTCAGGAGTCGACTTGTCTTCACTTCATCAAGGAAAACCCAAGACCTTCATTTCATGATTTTCTCTCCCCAGCCGTCAAGAAGAGGTTTGGGATCTCGAAGAAATGCTTGGACTTCTTAGAGGAATACAAAACAAAATCTACCAGAAGGCAATACGAGTCATCTTGGAAGAAGTGGGTGTCCTTTTTCAAGGCTAAAAATCTTACAGAAATCTTTATAGACTTTTGTCTGTCCTTCTTCATTCACCTTCATAGACAGGGCTTGGCAGCCAACACGATTTCCACCTGCAAATCAGCCTTGACAAAACCATTACTATATGCCTTCCAGATAGACCTGTCTGATGACATCTTTAACAAGCTGCCAAAGGCATGTGCTAGACTCAGACCCGCACCCCTACTGAGACCCATCTCCTGGTCTCTTGACAAGGTGCTCCACTTTGCCTCAAGTTTGGACAATGAGTCTTGCCCTCGGAAAGATTTGACTCAAAAATTGATTGTCCTATTTGCTCTCGCCTCGGAAGCCCGAGTCAGTGAAATTGTGGCATTATCAAGAGAAGAGGGCCAGATACAGTTCACCGAAACAGGCGAGCTTACCCTCTTTCCTGACCCAATGTTTCTCGCCAAGAACGAGCTACCCACTAAAAGGTGGGGCCCCTGGAGAATCTGCCCTCTGAAGGAAGATGTCTCTCTATGTCCATTGGAGACTCTAAAGGTCTATCTTTGACGAACTTCAGACTTTGGCGGAGGACAGCTCTTTAAAGGGGAAACTTCAGGGTCCGACTTGTCACTCAAACAGCTGAGGGCGAAGATCACCTACTTTATTCGCAGAGAGGATCCTGACAGTACACCCGCAGGTCACGATCCCAGGAAAGTCGCCTTTTCCCTGAATTTCTTCCAGTCGATGGACTTCGAAAGTCTTCGCTCTTTCACAGGCTGGAAGTCCTCCAGAGTGTTTTTCAAACACTATGCGAAGCAGGTGCACTAGCTCAAATGGTATGTGGTAGCTGCAGGTAGTGTGCTAAAACCTGCTGCTTAGTGTTGCGTAGAACAGTGAGTTATTCGGGACTCTAACTCTATGGGTGCCTGTGTTGACCCCAGTGCGAAACATAGTGATTTTTAAGTGCCACCTTGTGACACTACGGACTGTTCTTATATAAAAGGTGAAGTCACATAGACAGAAACACGTGTGCCACATGTTTTTAACATGAAGTGTATATAAGACTTTATAGTTCCTCTGGAACTAATGTGAGTAATGGCAAAATTTCCTTTTCAGATTCCACACCCATTTCTATTGATGTCTTAAGTCTATGTTGCTAATTACATTCCATTAAGTTTTTATTTCTTTTGTATGTTAATTCTTATTTAACTACATAAAATAGAATTTGTTTACCTGTGCGTCTCATTTCGCCCTCACAATGAAATAAAAACACTGTTAGAGAATTTTATTTACCTCCTTATTTGAATAATGGTATGAACTATGTTATAATATTGTTCCCTATTGATACAAACTCATCTTGACCAAGGTAATTTGTTCCAACACAATTGTACTTACCTTCTTCTGTCTGACCCTGGGACCGGCAGGTATCTCCGATACTAGGTGAGTTCCTCTATCAAGTAACTTCAAGATGTTCCTTACGTCCAACTAGGACTTCCCTGCCGGGGGGACAGGAAGCGGTAACGTGGTATATGCTTATCTGTAGTGACATGTAACGGAAATGTCACAGGTCTCCATGGTCATCAGACCAAAGGAATATTGTCTAGAAGTCGAAGGCACTACAAAAGGGAAAAATCCATGATTCATTAATTCTCTGGTACACTTCCATCAGGACGTCATGGCTTGAGCCCAAAAAACTAATTTTGAGCGTCGTCCTGATGGACCCGCCCTTTTCTCTATTTCAGGCCTTGACAGGCCCCTCCCAATCTTATTGTATCATGGAGGCTGGCCTAAATGCCTGAAGGAATGAGGAAGGCACGCAACGGTGATGTCAACCAAGATGGCGGCCAAACATGGCGGCGGTTATGGCGTCACAGAGTACTGTAACAGTAACGGAGGAGGAGAACTTAGTAACGACTCCTCTCATAACTTGCCACACTTCCCCCTCGAAGCGTAAACGCTATGTGGAGTGCAGATAGCTATGTGGCGTGTCAAGCATACGTCCCCTGTTATTATACGATATCCTAAAGGGAAACCTTATGGGTACTCGCGCCAGAAGTTAGAATTCTGTGAAACCTTTAGTTTAATTCTCTGGGAATATCTACTGTAGTCATATATACCCTTAGGAAGCTACTGAAGGAACCTTCCATCAGGACGACATGGTTATCCCACCCAATAATAGATTTTTCGCTTCGCTCAAAATCCGTTATATATACAGTATATATATATATTATATATATGTGTGTGTGTATATATATATATATATATATATGTGTGTATATATATACATATATATATATATATATATATATATATATATATATATATATATATATATATATATATATATATATATATATATATATATTCTTTTCTATTACTTTCCAATGTCGACAATATCAAGCCAAGGTTCGCCTATTGTTGACAGGATTCCTGGTATTCCAATCAAGAAAATCAGGGATATTATCCGAGTTTCAAGGAATCAAACCTTACGGTAAGCAGGAGGCCTATGCTAAATGGAATGACAGACGCTTCAAACTTAAAATTATATCCAATGGATCGCACTGAAAGTGGGGCACGTCATTATATGCTATTTTTTTCTTAAAGGCCTCTTATGAATGACAAGGGCAACGGACAGTGACATTGCCCTATCGAGCAGGACAATATGCTAGAGACTGACCATATGGACATGATCAGCGCCCAAGCCCCCTCTCCACCCACCAAGCCCCCTCTCCACCCAAGCTAGGACAAAGGAAGGCCAGGCAATAGCTGCTGATGACTCAGCAGATAGACCTATAGGCTCCCCTAAACCCCCCATCCTTAGCTCATTAGGATGGTGAGGTTGCAGCGACCAAGGGAACTAACCAGTTTGAGCGGGAATCGAACCCCAGTCTGGAGTTCACCAATCAGGGACGCTACCACATCGGCCACCACAACCATACATTATTATAGATCTCAAGGCCACCTGTGACTAGAAATACAAAAGGTCAGTTCTTCCCCTAAAATGCTACATTCTTATCTCTACTCAAATCTAACAGGTGCACGTAACCTATACTGGGTCAAATTTTTGGTAAAACCTACATACAAGAGTTTGATTTAACCTGTTAACAAGCTGACAAACAAATACAAACATAAGACATTAGTGAAGTAAATGAAATGAAAATGAAGCGAAGTAATACTAAAGGAAAGAAAGCAATGAATCATTTCATTTGATATTTTCGGACAAAATGTCAACCCAGATAGCAACATCTGGCAACTGCGGCACCACGGACAGCATAGATCCCGTGGAGTAAACTGGTTGAAAGGGACATGCTATCTATCGAATTATCGTAGACTCACGTGGAATTTCAGGCTTTGGTATGTTTTTACTGAAAATATTAAAGAAATACTTGACTATTTATGTATGGTATCAATTTCCAAGCACTCGTTAAGAATTAAATCACAAATTGGTCGGAAAAAATTATCTCAAGACATGAGCCTACTTGACTTGCATATGATAATTATCGAGGCAAATCTATTTTTTATTCAACTGAATCATAAAGGATAAAGAGAATAAAATCACGACGATTCACTGAAATGTGTTTATTGAAACGTGAAGTGTCCTAAGACGTATGGATATATGAACCATATAAAATGCTCTCTCTCTCTCTCTCTCTCTCTCTCTCTCTCTCTCTCTCTCTCTCTCTCAGTTAATGGACGTTCGTCAAATAGTTTAATTTTTCTTGTGTTACGCCTCTGAACAGCCTCACGGACCCCAACGCTAGGCTATAGATCTCAAATTCATCAATTTGTGAAAATCAAAGTTTTTTTTGAGAATGTTAGCTGACTGAGACTATCATGACAATACTGTACAGTTTAATAGGATGTTCTCAAGAAAAGAGTTGGACTCTGATTATCAAAGTAGGCCTACACCTGTAATTTCATCTCGACACTAGAAAATATATTTACAACCTAATTTTCATTCAATAGTTTGTTAAGAAGACGTGTACTTTACTAGGTTAGGTTAAGAAATTGAATGCTAAAGACTGAACATTTTACAAGTAGGCCTATTCAACAACCAGTTTCGCTGATACTCTTTTGGTTTCTTAACAGTTCAATGATTCCAGTTTATAAAGGAAACTGAGAAGAAAACAAAAAGCCTATTTATTCTCAATTGCTTTCAGTCGTGACAAAATGAAATTCTAAATGTGATATTTTTCCACTGATAAGACCACTTTTTCCGTATTCTTTATTTAGACATTGTTTTTAAATGTTTATAACAAAACAGACTTATATAAAGAAAAAGCATATCATAGCCTCTAAATTGCTATTTACTATGCAATCTTTTTGCACTTCTGACTTGAGGTAATTTTTTGTTATAAAATCAG
>NC_090740.1:20637161-20657161 GCF_036898095.1 Palaemon carinicauda | reverse complement strand
CTGATTTAAGAACCCTTCCTTATACTCTCTCGTGTCTTCATCTTTGATCTTCATATTTAAATGAGTCCCTTTTTCCTTCTCCATGTATATAGTCATGTTCCCATTGCTATTATTTCTGTTTTGACAAAGTTCTTTTATAGTTTTTTTCTATTTCTCTATTTCTCACTCTGGAACGAACAGTCTTCTTTACATGAGGTCTTGGGCTTATAACTTTGTGCTTTTCCAGCTAGGGTTGCAGCTTGGCTTCTGATAATAATAATAATAATACTAATAATAATAATAATATAAACTACGAATTTGGACATCCGGCCTAGCCATTCAGCTCGTAGTAGCAACTGTGGAAAAGCCTTACAGTTACACTATGCAGTAAAAGTGAAAAAAGTTGAACAGTACGGCAGAAGATATTGAGCAGAAAGAGGGTAAAGTAAAAGGGTGAAAACTGGGTGCAGCTGCCGCCCGAGACGTTGCAAGGACCCTTTAGTGATGCCCAAGGTCCTTTAAATATATATATATATATATATATATATATATATATATATATATATATATATATATATATATATATATATATATATTGAACTATTACATTGACCCCAAATAGGGACAAGCTTGTAGAGAAAAGAAAAGATATATATATATATATATATATATATATATATATATATATATGCATATATATATATATATATATATATATGATATATATATATATAATATATATATATATATATATATAATATATATATATTAAGAGAAAAAGTAAGACAATAACAATTGAAAAAGATAGACTTATAAATAGAGGCTGTTCATAAGACACAGAGAGAAACAAAAAGTTGAAGAGAGGAGATAAAATATGTATTCCTTACTCCATCTGAATAGCTAAACCGCTCAACGTAGTAAAAGTGACACCTAATTATAGCTACCTTTGAGCTTTGATAGCTCCCACATACTAATTATACGAAAACGCATATTATAACCCTTCTGAAATATGATCATTAACCTATCTCCAGTTTCTGTCATATGTCACACTTTACAATTAATAATCTGCACTTGAAACTCATCGAAAAAGAAAAAATGAGGCACATTTGAGGTGAAATCAATTACGGCAAATGAAGGATGAATCCTTGCAGGCGGGTGGGCGCTTTCTTTGGAGCGCCACCCACTTGAACGAGACCGAGAAAAATTATACACAGCCAAGTGAATAGCAATGAGAGATAAGTTAATTAGTTTCTCCCAGCGATCCACGAGCTGCTTGTATCACTGGTGATTGTATCCATCCCGCGAAATGGAATGAGTTGATGGTGTCTGGCCGAGAGACCAACATGTCGTCAATGTAAATTGCATTCTGGACTTTCTCTGCTCCGCTGAACAGATCTCCGCCGACGGTCTTCATCTCCAGCAACTGACTTAGCAGGAGTACCAACCGTAAACTCATTAGCTAATAGAAAAAAAAAAGTAATAAAAAAGGAGAAAAGAAACGGCATTTTGTTCCTTAATGCGCGATTCCAGAAGAATCTATATCGAATTCATTAATCTTAATTGGGTTGATTTCTTTCTCACAAAGCAGTGGCAAACATTATGAATAATTGGGCTACTTTAAACCTATCATTGATATTTAGATCATTGTATCCTGAAAATTAATTAGATAATTAAGATGAGAAAGATTTGACCCGAGATAATCATTCACTTCACGTAATGTAATTTATGAAGGAAAAGAAACATTTATTTTATGTACAATATATCTTACGGTATTGTGATTTTATCCAATATTTGGAAAAGAACAGCCTTGGTATTCTAATAAGGAAACAAACTCAGGCGTAATTGAATAAAGAAACTATGAAGTAAAATTTGACTATTTCTTAAATGGCAGATGAATATAGAAATCGAGTACGCTTCTTTTAGGGAGGGGGTAGACTCGTGAAATTGAAGTAATTATTTTATTCTAACTAAATTTAAGAAGTTTATAGTCATATCGAATCTGTGATAATATTTGAATAATATAGCGGATTATTGATTATTATAGTATCATTAGTTTTATTTATGTGTTCTCTAAATGCCTTCAAATAATAGTAACAAAACGACTATGGCGTTAGTTTCTTTGCTTATTCTGTCTGTGTGTCTGTCTGTCACTCTTCAAAATACATTCTTACTCTTGATTGTCTTGACGCACTTTGAGTCCTATGGTTTGAGTCGCTGCAGAATCGGTATCTGTTTTTCAGTGGCAAATATTATGGCTAAATTTTCGTCTCACAAATGTGAGTTTGATCAAAAATCCTTCTGAAATGACTATGACTGAAGAAAATATATGTAAAAATAAAAGTAATCTTTAGATAAAGATTAAGATCAAACCACTAACTCTGACCATCCTTTACATTCAGATCTCCCTGGACAGTTCTATCCTGTTTGTAATACTAGGCAGGCAGTTAATTTTAATAGCCAGGCCTATTCCATCATGAGGCTCAATACTACACAGTATTCTAGAAGTTTTATTCCAGCTGTTACCAAGTTGTGGAATGCTCTTCTTAATCGGGTAGTTGAATCAGTAGAACTTCAAAAGTTCAAAGTTGGAGCAAATGTTTTTATGTTGACCAGGCTGACATGAGTCTTTTTATTGTTTATATATGACATATCTGTTTTTTGACGTTGTTAATAGTTTATATAGGACATATCTGTTTTGACGCTGTTACTGTTTTTAGAATGATATATTGTTAATTTATTCTCATCATTTATTTATTTCCTTATTTCCTTTCCTCACTGGGCAATTTTTCCCCATTGGAGCCCTTTGGGCTTATAGAATCTTGCTTTTCCCACTAGGGTTTTAGCTTGGATAGTAATAATAATAATAACTAAAACCAGGATTAAAAAGAAATAGAAATAAAACAGAAAATTATCTGCAGCCGGATTTAGAATGATTATAAAAAAATACCGGATTAATATGCCTCTCATCTCTGTACATATTTTCTCTTCTTGGTAACAGATTTTCTATCAAAAGTAAATCATAAATCAGTAAAACTAATTCAGAAGTAGGTATAAAGAAAACGAGAGAATAAGAGAAAAACACGTGATAAGGGTACAGTAATGAGAACAACAATCAATCTAACGAACATTTGCTTCTTAGTACTTAGTAAAAAAAATAGTAAATCGGAAAATACTTCATAATTACATCAAGTCCATAAAGAAATTGGGCTTGGAAGAACATTTCTAAGAAACCCTACTTATTACGTTACAAGTTAATAGACTATATTTGGAACGACAAAGTAAGGATTGTTACATCTGCAGCGGACGCTATTCTCAGGCAACGTAATTATTGAATTTTTTTTTTATTTTAATAAATTGGTATTACAAAAGACGGTTAAAAAGGTAACTGTTTTTTCTTTACGATGATTTTTTTTTTTTTTTTTTTTTTTTTTTTAACATTGCATGTAACGCCAAGGCGTATTGTAGTAACATTTCTGACCGTCAAATGTTGCCTTAACTAACGAGGCCAAAGTGTCAATGGGAATAGTCACGGATATGCCACTTGAAATATCTTGACCATAAAGTCTCTTCAACCCTTAGCATGAGGAAAGTAGCCACTGAACAATGTAATTTAGTTACCCCCTTGAGTGAAGATTAATTGTTTGATAATCTAAATGTCAAGTGCATGACGGAGGAAGAGAATGTGGAAAGAATAAGCCAGATTATTCAGTGTGTGTAGGCAAAGAGAGAGATTCGGTGTAGTCAAAGAACCCAATAACGCTCTTGCGGTAGTATCTCAACGGGTGGTTGGTGCCCTGGCCAAGCTATTGCTTCTAATAGTAAAGTAAAGATTTTCTTTTATTTTAATTATTATTATTATTATTATTATTATTATTATTATAAAAATTATTATTATTATCATTATTATTATTATTATTATTATTATTATTATTTTTATTGATATCAAAATTATTATTATTATTATTATTATTATTATTATTACTATTATTATTATCATTTGTATAAATAATATCAAAATTATCATTATTATTATTATTATTATTATTATTATTTTTATTTATCAAAATAATAATAATTATTATCATTATTTGTATTTATCAAAATAATAATTATTATCATTATTATTATTATTCCAGTTTTATTCCTTTTATATTATTTTCAGTGAGATGTGAACATTAGAGAAATTCATGCGAAATATACAATTCCATAGTTACGAAGAAACTATGTTCGTATCTACTGTATAAACTCGGAATTGGAAAAGAATTCGAACACATAATTTCAGAACAGGAAATCATTTGTTCATCACCTTTGGGTCTAATGAAATCCAAGTAAATTGCAAGTGCCTTGAAAGATAATCTACATGGCACTACGGATGTAAATGATTATATAAATAAATTATATTTAATACATTGTAATTGATGGATACTTGAGTATTTTATCAATGTCTCTTTTCTCTTATGAAATTGGTACTGCTACTACTACTACTACTACTACTACTACTACTACTACTACTACTACTACTACTACTACTACTACTACTACTAATAATAATAATAATAATAATATGCCTTTGACTATAACAAAAAGAAATAAATACCAAGAAACGCCTCCACTATATTTAGGACCCGAGTTATGAGAATATGTTCTAAAAGAATCCACCAAACCTGACATTCCGTTAAATAGCTGAAGATACGAAAGACCTTACGCAATAGTAAAGCTACAGTCTTTCATTTGGCACCACGTTCAGTGAGGAATGACTTGAAACAACTTATAGAAAGAGTAACAGATTTTAATCCGATAATAAAACCTATTAACACGTTTTTAATTTTTGAAATGAATATTCACTCCTAGCATTTATAATTACACACAAAGACCTTATATTTGGGGAAATGATATCATAGTGGTGATTGGGTGAAGTTAAAAAAAGGCATTCCATAGTTTCTCCTTTGGTTAAGGCATTCGTCAAAATTTGGTTACTAACTATTCCAAAAATTCTCTTGAAGCAATTTATTGCCTCCTAAAACTAGGAGAAGCTACCCACGGAAATAGATAGTCTACTACACTTCTACTGAATTGAATAGTATTAAATCCTTATTTGGAATGTATTGCATTCATGAACTTGGGCTATATAGCCCTGTGAACTTGGGCTATATAGCCATACGAATTTGGGTTATATAGCCCTATGAACTTGGTCATAAAGCCCCCCTATGAACTTGGGCTATATAGCCGTATGAATTTGAATTATATAGCTCTATGAACTTGGCCATACAGCCCCCTATGGACTTGGGCTTTATGCCCCTATGAATTTGGGATATATAGCTCTATGAACTTGGCTATATAACCCCCCTATGAACTTGGGCCATATAGCCCTATGAACTTGGGCCATATAGCCCTATGAACTTGGGCTATATAACCCTATGAATTTGGGTTATATAGCTCTATGAACTTGGCCATAGAGGCCCCCTATGAACTTGGGCTTTACACCCCTATGAATTTGGGTTATATAGCTCTATGAACTTGGCTATATAACCCCCCTATGAACTTGGGCTATATAGACCTATGAATTTGGGTTATATACCTTTATGAACTTGGGTCTTATAGCCCTATGAACTTGGGCTATATAGCCCTATGAATTTGGGCTATATAGCCCTATGAACTTGGGCTATATAGCCCTGTGAAATTGGGTTATATAGCCCTATGAATTTGAGTTATATAGCTATATGAAATTGGGCCATATAGCTATATGAACTTGGGCTTTATGCCCCTATGAATTTGGGATATATAGCTATGAACTTGGCTATATAACCCCCCTATGAACTTGGGCTATATAGCCCTATGAATTTGGGTTATATACCTATATGAATTTGGGCCATATAGCCCTATGAACTTGGGCTATATAGCCCTATGAGTTTTGGTTATATAGCTATATGAACTTGGGCCATATAGCTATATGAACTTGGGCCATATAGCCCTATGAACTTGGGCTATATAGCCCTATGAACTTGGGCTATATAGCTCTATGAACTTGGCCATAGAGGCCCCCTATGAACTTTGGCTTTACACCCCTATGAATTTGGGTTATATAGCTCTATGAACTTGGCTATATAACCCCCCTATGAACTTGGGCTATATAGACCTATGAATTTGGTTTATATACCTTTATGAACTTGGGGCATATAGCCCTATGAACTTGGGCTATATAGCCCTATGAATTTGGGCTATATAGCCCTATGAACTTGGGTTATATAGCCCTGTGAACTTGGGTTATATAGCCCTATGAATTTGGGTTATATAGCCCCATGAATTTGGGTTATATAGCTCTATGAACTTGGCCATATAGCCCCCTTATGAACTTGGGCTATATAGCCTTATGAATTTGCGTTTATATAGCTCTATGAACTTGGGCTATATAGCCCTATGAATTTGGGCTATATAGCCCTACGAACTTGCGTTATTTAGCCCAGCAGTAGGGCCTGGAATGCCAAGCAGCACCCAAGTTTTAGAGGTGAGGAAATCCTTGTAGTTATGTAATGAATTAAAAGTTAGAAGAGGATGAACAACAAGATGGATGCAAGTAGCGGTAACGAAGGTAAAGTAGAAGGATATGAAGCAACAGGTGCTGCTGACGGTCGAAGGAACATCGCATAGCCATAGACCCTTGGAATTATGACTACAGTACAACGTGTTATTATTATTATTATTATTATTATTATTATTATTATTATTATTATTTTTAAATGCTAAGCTACAACCCTAGTTGGAAAAGCAGGATGCTATAAGCCCAGGGGCTCCAACAGGGAAAATAGCCCAGTGAGAAAAGGAAATAGGGAAAAATAAAATATTTCAAGAATAGTAACATCATCAAAATAAATATTTCCTATACAAACTAAAAAAATTTAACAAAACAAGAAGAGAAACTAGATAGAACAGTGTGCCCGAGTGTACCCTCAAGCAAGAGAACTCTAACCCAAGACAGTGAAAGACCATGGTACAGAGGCTATGGCGCTACCCAAGAATATAGAACAATGGTTTGATTTTGGAGTGTCCTCCTAGAAGGTCTATGAGGACAGAGGAGAATCTGTAAAGAATAGGCCAGACTATTCGGTGTCTGTGTTGGCAAAGGGAAAGAGCCGTAACCAGAGAAAAGGGTCCTATATAGTACTGGCTGGCCAGTCAAAGGACCCCATAACTCTAGCGGTAGTATCTCAACGGGCGGCTGGTGGCCTGGCCAACCTAGCGGCACTATCTCCCCACGGGGGAATCCTTGTTTGGAAACTTCATGAAACAGTTCGAATGATAGTTCATAACATAAATGATTTTTACTAAAAAAATTGACTCGATTTGGACATATTTTAATTTGCCAAGTTACTTTTATTGGTAATTCTGAAGATTTCATTAGAAAGGCAGCTTTATAATTCCTACTTACTGATCTTCCAATTGTATTTTCTCTGAGATATATGAGTATTCCTAATTTCTTAAGAAATCACTGAATTACATAGACAAACATTGAGAGGTCATTGCGGCTTTTAAAACTTCTTAAAACTTCATTCCTCGACTCCTTTCCCTGTCCACTTGATATCTGGCGAAGACGCCGAGCGGAAGGAACCACAGGTATCCGAAGGTCTTGGAAATTAACGCTCCAGAGTTTCTCGTTACTCCTCGTTAGCTAATATATTAGATCAACTACCCCTGCAGGAGGAGGAGGAGGAGGAGGAGGAGACACCTAAGATGGGGTGCAATTGATGACGAGGGAGCTTCTATGGTTAAGCGGTTGTTGCTGCCAGCTCAAGATTTTTTTTTTTTTTTTTTTTTTTGCAGTTGAGGGATCGGAATACCTCGTTAGATAATTGTAATCGTCATTTAAATTAACTTTTTTAGTTTATTGTTATTGAAAGGGAAAGCGAATGGGAATTACTAGAAGGGATTTACAAACATAAGTTAAACAAAATAACGCGTATTTATATGTAGATACGAAGATATATGTACAGATAGATTTTCTAACAACTTATGAAATCATGTCTAGTCATTTCTTTTATCAGACCGATAAAGTTGAAGATATACTCTATATTGGAATTTTCACTTCATTTTGATTAATTGAAAATGTGATTATAGTACAGTATAGTAAGCTTCCATTTTAACACAAGGATTTTGCTATATTATACATCCATTCCAGATATCAGATTTAGCTATAGTAGGCATCCATTCTAAATTAGATAGATGGATTTTGGCAAAGTATTCATGAATTATACGTAGTAATGCAAATATGAGATACTACCGCTAGAGAGTTATGGGGTCCTTTGACTGGCCAAACAGTACTACTGTATATAGGACCCTTCTCTCTGGTTACGGTTCTTTCCCTTTGCCTACACAGACACCGAATAGTCTGGCCTATCCTTTACAGATTCTCCTCTGTCCTCATACACCTGACAACACTGAGAATGCCAAATAATTCGTCTTCACCCAATGGGTAACTACTGCACTTTAATTGTTCAGTGGCTACTTTCCTCTTGGTAAGGGTACAAGAGACTCTTTAGCTATAGTAAGCAATTCTTCTAGGAGAAGGACACTCCAAAATCAAACCATTGTTCTTTATTCTTGGGTCGTGCCATAGCCTCTGTACCATGGTCTTCCACTGCCTTGGGTTAGAGTTCTCTTGCTTGAGGGTACACTCGGGCACACTTTTCTATCTAGTTTCTCTTCCTCTTGTTCTGTTAAAGTTTTGATAGTTTAAATAGGGAATATTTATTTTAATATTGTTACTATTCCCAAAATATTTTATTTTTCCTTATTTCCTTTCCTCACTGGGCTATTTTCCCTGTTGGGACCATTGGGCTTATAGAATCCAGCTTTTCCAACGGGTTGTAGCTTAGCAATAAATAATAATAATTAATAGAATGTTGTTGCTATAAACACACCATTTAACATTGTTACCTTTACCTTTCAGTTGTAAACATCCTTGTCTCGTAATATGTTGGATGGGAGTTTGGGACAAGCTCAAGTTCGATAGTTTCTTGTAGCGTCTGAAACTTGCTCATCCTTGTGAGCTAAGGATGGGGGAGCCTATAGGTCTACTTGCTGAATCATCAGCAGCCATTGCCTGGCCCTGCCTGGTCCTTTCATTTTACGTACCTTGCTTCTGCCATTTATGCTCGACCTTTAAACCTTTGAACATCACGTAATGTTGATGCTTTTAAACAGTAGAAAACTGGGTAATCGACTTCGTTTTTTTATCATATGGCTTAGCTCTACCTACCTACCAGTCTTATGTAGTTCCCAGCTTTCATTCTTATATGTCAAAATTACGGAAACATTACGATCAGAAGTTCACTTTTGCTGTGCACTGTACCAAGAGGCAGGTAAAAACTCTTGAAGTAACGCTAGTCCAGTTATTTTATTAGCATATAATGATTCCAAAGATTAAAAAAAAAAAAAAAAAAAAAAACTATGAGGAATAGGTTTACCCTTCTTACTCTTACAGTACAAAATGTCAAAGCATCATTCTAGTAGGAAAGATTTCTAAAGGACGAACACATCCTTTAAATATCTCTAGTTCTTTAAAATCTCATTACTTGCAAATAGATTAGAATAAAGTCAAACAAGGGTAAATTAGATAACTGGTAGCAAGAAAAAAAATGTATTTCAGAGAGACAATGCGTCAGTCTACAGAACTACAGAAAAAAAAAAAATAGTATTTTGAGCGTCTAATCACCAACTGCAATAAATAGCCATTTTCTTGCAATTTAGCAGAATTACAAGCAAAGAAAAATAGACAAAGAATGTCAACAACATGGTCATGGTTATGTGGAGGAATGTCATGTGTCAGACCTTTCCTACTGTCGACTGCTGACTGGAAACGACGCGAGAGTTTCCAGGAATTTGGCCATCCACCGCCTCCAATGAAATGCTTCTGGTTAGGGGGGTTTTAAGTACAAATTCTTTATTAGAAGGCAAAGGATCGAAAATTCATGCGAGAAAAAGGAGTTTGTAGCGATGCCAATATGTAATAATTATCTTGCGCTTATGGGAAGAATAAATCTTAAATCGGGTTTTACTCTCATTGAAAAGGTTAATTTAGTTAATGATGGAACAGTATTAAGTAAATTTAATTCAAGCGTTTTTTAGAATGATGAGAAGCAAAATTTGATTAGATCTGAGAAAAGAAATAGAAAAACTAATTTTAAGAAAGAAAAGACACCCCTGTAATAAGGAAAATAAATTGACGAGTTTAGTTTAGCAATATAAAATAAGTACCCTCAGCAACATACTGAAATGAAGGCAAGTAAAGAAGAAATGAACGGTAATTCCTACAGATTAGAATGACAAATCATAGGTAGGCATTAAAATTAACGGAATGGGTCCCTAGAGATTGCAAAAGAAGTAGGGAATGGATGAGAAGATAATGGATTGACGAACTAACAAAGTTTGCAGGTGTGGACTAACAAAGAAAGACCATAAACAGACGCAAGTGGAAGGACATGTCTGAGGTCTTTGTTCTGCAGTGAACTAGTAACGGCTGATGCTATATATATATATATATATATATATATATATATATATATATATATATATATATATATATATATATATATATATATATATAAGTGTGTGTGTGTGTGTGTGGATGTTGAAGCCTTTAATTTAATTATTGAGAGAGAGAGAGAGAGAGAGAGAGAGAGAGAGAGAGAGAGAGAGAGAGAGAGAGAGAGAGAGAGAGAGAGAGAGAATTTTGTCTTAAATATTGACTACATAATACCTCATTTTTTATTCTCTATCAGTCTAACTAACTTCTTTTAAAAGGGTAAAACAAATATCAGACAGACCAAAGAAATGTCTGACATTCACAAAAATTAGTTTAGTTATAAGCTATGCTCTACCCGACAGAGAAGACATTTATCCGTTACCTTCAAGTATTTTCTGAGAAACTTCTAGCAAAAAAACCTTCCTTAGTATTTACGAGTTTTGGAAACAAACAAATCTTAGTATTTACGAGTTTTGAAACAAAAAAATAAATAAATAATACCAAAAACTAAAACCTGTCTTGTACCTTGTGCCTGTGAGAAATGAAGAAACAAAAAAAAAAGACATATTTTCTGGTTTCTTGTGAGATGGCGGACAAATTTGCCGTGAAATAAGGTGCAATTGTATGTCTGGTACTAGACGCGTCATTGAAAAATCCAGAATAAGTTTCCTCTCTCAAAGACCCGGGGGGAGGGGGTAGTTTCATGAGAACAACCGCTACTTTTGCGCACTTTTCCCACAGTAACTGTAGGTATAAGCCATCATTTGCGGTTGAGGGAATACACACGTCACGGATAAATGACCAGGAAATGGGCAAAAGCGACGATAAATATGGCTTAGCAAGTGGTTTCAGAACTACAAGTTGGAGATATAGACAAAAAACGGGAGTACTTTAAACTAACGGTATCAAAAATTGTTGAGTAAGAATTTTTGTTTTTTTGCTGAGGTTTGAAAAATAAGTTCAAATGAGAGTGAGTTTCCTTCCCGAAAGAACACTTTTATATATATATATATATATATATATATATATATATATATATATATATATATATATATATATATATGTATATGTATATATATATATATATATGAATATATATATATATATATATATATATATATATATATATATATATATATATATATATATATATATCTCAACCGTTGCTACTCCATTTCAGGACAGCGGCCTCAGCTATGTCCTTGCACTCGTTTGTTTGTGGTGTTTCTCTGCCAGTCTATACCAGCAAATTATTTTAGTTCGTTAATCCCTCGTCTTCTCTCCTTACCCCTACTTCGTTTACAATCTCGAGTGACTCATTCTGTTATTCTTTTTATGATCTATTATATGTCATTCTCACTACATGTCCTGTCCATGTCCATTCCTTTCTCTCACAGGTTTTTAGAAAATCCTCTACTTTAGTTTGCTTTCGTATCCATGTTATTTTTTCTGTCTCAGTATTATTCCCATCATTATTCTTTCCCGTGCACTTTGATTTGCAACTAGCTTATGTCCTAATGCTTTAGTAATATAATACATATGTATATAAATATAAAGTATATATGTATATATATATACACGTATATATCATCATCATCAAGTCGTCCTACGCCTGTTGACGTAAAGGGCCTTGGTTAGATTTCACCAGTCGTCTCTATCTTGATCTTTTAAATCAATACTTCTCCACTCATGATCTCCTACTTCACGCTTCACAGTCCTTAGTCATGTAGGCCTGGGTCTTCCTACTCTTTTAGTGCTGTGTGGACCCCAATTGAAAGTTTGGTGAAATAAACTCTTGGGGAGTGTGAAGAGCATGCCCAAACCATCTCCATGTCACCATGATCTCATCCACATATGGCACTCGAGCAATCTCTCTTAGAGTTTCGTTTCTAATCCTGTCCTGCCATTTAACTTCCAATATTCTTCTGAGAGTTTTGTTTTCAAATCTACAAAATCTGTTGGATATTGTTTCATTGTCATATCACGACTCATATCCATAAAGCAACACCGATCTCACTAAACAGATATATAGCCTGATTTTTATATGTAATTTCGGGCGATTTGATTTTCAAATTTTACTTGACCCAGCCATTGACTGATTTGCTTTTTTCGATCTTTCATTAACCCTAGATAGGTATCGTTATTTGACCACCTTAATTAGGTATTGATGGGTCGACCTCGACCCGAGGTCAATAAAATTCATAAAAAATGAATTTACGAAGCAATTCACAATTTTTTACTATTAAAAAGCTTCAAAGAATATTCTATTCTTCTAAAAAAATTATATGAAAACTAAATCTAAAATAGATAATTATTACAAATAAATTAAAAAAATAAGTATAAAGAAAAAGTGACTTTGCAAGAAAATTCACCTAAAATCTAAATATGAAAATAAGCTAAAACTATTCTAAGCACTTATTCCAAGATAATTGAGCACCATTTGCTGAGATCGAGGGTGGTGGTGGGGGGGGGGGGGTGATCATAAGGGAACGTTTTCTGAGATGAGAAAAAATGTGTATGTTTTATTGGCTAAAAAAATCAATCTTCTTTTCAACATTTTTCTGTGGTAGGTAAATGACATATTTTGTGACTGAAACTTTTACAGGATATTGTATTATTATCGTACAACAGAAATGTGGAAAAGAATCTGCACTTGGATATTATTTAGTGGTTTAAAAAAGAGAATTTTTATTGTTTTTTTTTCGGATTTCTATTTTGATTTTTTTCATAGATAAAATCCTTATATCCATTGCTGAGCATGTTATTTATGCATGAAAATATCAGAAATTTTATAAAAAAGAGGAATACATAGAGCTATGCCAGCTTGTTTCAGATATGCTCTCAAAATGGCTGCCAACCACACCACCTTGGAAGGTCAAATCTGCTACCTGAAATGGATAAAGATATGTCAATATCAGCGAGTCATTTACTTATAAAATTCTTCGAGGATTTGCAGGAAATTATTAAGGTAGCTAGAATGAAGTTTATAGATTATTTTATAATTGAATATAATAAAATAATGATCATAATTAAGTTATCATAAAGGTGCAAACTTACAAAAACTGGAGCTATTTTATGAAAACATACGGGGTAGAAGACATTCACAAACACTTTACAACAATCCTTTTTCATATAAGCCTAAACACTACTGCACATTCGATAATTATATAAAAATTTGATATTACATAACTTACCTTAATTAGGTATTGATGGGTCGAGCTTGACCTGAGGGTATCTCAGAAATAGCACAAGGAAAAGAGCTGGGATGAAATGCATCCTCACCCGACTGCTGCCCACACTGAACTGAGGTCTCGCAGGTCGATATCACTCACAACTAGTACGTAGGAAAAAGTATGGCAAAAAAAACTTTTTTTTTTTTAAACCTCGGGTCGTATACGACCCACCACACCTATCTAATTCTAAAGATCCTGTATTAGAAACCATAAATCCTAGATAATTAAATGATTCCACCTTATTGATCCTTTTTCTTTCCAATGATATTTCATCTTTCCTCATCTCTGTCTTTCTGCTATTAATCTTAAGCCCAACCTCATGTGATATTTCATGCATTCTGGTAATCAACCTCTCCTAGTACTGTGGTGTTCTGGTAATAAGAACAGCGTCATCACAATCCTAGGTCAGCAAATTTCCTGTTACCAATCCAGTCCAATCCTTCTCCACTATCCCCAACTGTTCTATGCATGACAAAATCTATGAGGAGGATTAGCAACCTAGGTGACAACACATTCCCTTGGAGTACTCCACTGTTCACTGGAAATTCATTTGATAGGACTCCACTAACATTAGCTTTGCATTTGCTATGCTCATGAATAGATTTAATAAAATTTACATATTTAAGAGGAACTCCATAATAACGCAGGACTCCACAAAATTGGCCGGTGCACACTATCAAAGGCTTTTTCATAGTCCACAAATGCCATCAAAAGTGAATTTCTATATTCTACACATTGCTGTACCACATGTCTTAAAATGAAAATTTGGTCAGTACGACTTCTACCTTTAATAAATCCTGCTTGTTCATCTCCCAGCTTTTCATCAATCTTTCTCTCTAGCATAATATATATATATATATATATATATATATATATATATATATATATATATATATATATACACATCTATATACATATATACATACAGTATATATATATGTATATATATAGTATACATATACACAGTATATATATATATATATATATATATATATATATATATATATATATATATATATATATATATATATCTAGATATATACATACATACATATATATATATATATATATATATATATATATACACTCACATATACATACATATATGTACTGTATATGTATATATATGTGTGTGCATTAGTATTTATGTATTCTGATACATGTATTGGCATTTCCGATTGCATTTATTTGCAAGTGGACATTTATTCTTGGTAAATAAAATTATATGTAAATAGCATAACAGAAATAATAGTGTGGATATCTTTGACATTCAATAATATTTGATAAACTGCTTGATCAATTACAAAAAACTATTCAATTGAATTTATTTCATAGCAGCTTTAGAAATTGCAACGCAATTTGAAGCTTTTCTTTGTTGGGTACTAATCGTTTTATTCTCACATTTTGTTCTCTGTATGTTTCTTTCTGAAAAAAAAAAATCCTGCGAAACTTTTGAGATGCCACTTAACTGAGGGTAGGACTACTGTCCTTTAACTTGCTACTTATGCAACAAATGCTGAATTAATAGCTGAAAAGAATAGATAGGAAAGGATAACATCCATTGCTAGTAACACTAGCATCAGAATCACTGTTGTGCAGAATGCTATTTCATCTAGCACGTTAAAGGGCATCAAACAGCACCAGTTACCGTCCCAGAGAAGAAAACATTAATACAAGTGATTTCGCAATACTTGAAGGCTACTGACATTCCTGAGGCATTTAAACCTCGCATTTTTTTTTCCAGGGGACCGGAATGTTAGTTGCTCCTTATTCGATACCTTCTGCCATCTCTCATTCTTTCTCTACCGATCTTTCCTTTTCTGGGTTCTTTCCCATCGCCCTTTCTCCCTCCTCCTTTTATTCATTTTATCTCCCTCTACCCCCGCTGCCTCTCTGTTTCCTTTCAAGTGAGGAATTCCTCCGAGCATTCACACACACATACACATATACACACGCACTCAGACCAACGGTGGACCTGCAACGGTCGTTCACACGTGCTCTCTCAAATAGGGGTGCTCTCTTTCTCGGCCATTTAAGCGTTTGGCGATGGCAGTCCTTTTAAATTCGGTCCGGTTTTCCCACACCAGTTTCTTATCCGTCACATTTCAAGGTATGGTTGCGAGTTTTAAATATGCACCGTCGGGTATTTAAACATACAGGTACTCTTACATACACACACATACAAGTTGTTTTTGAAAGACACCTGCCCGAGAGGGTTTTTCATAGGTGAATCCGTTGCAAACCTTGTAAACTATATATTCTCCACATTGCTTGGGAAATAAAGTGATATTGAAGTTTTTATGAACATTTTCTTTTATAAAACTAAATTCTATATCATTTCTTTCCAGAAAGGTCGATTTTATTTAATATGAAAAAAAAAATGCCCTTTTAAGTTAGGCATATCTTCCTCATCTTTCATGCTATTCAGTTATCTTTTCCAACGATTTAGTCATATGATTTGATACACCAGTCCGTTCATATTGTCAGGAGAGGTTTTTATTATTGCCTTTTACTACTAGGCCAGGCCACCAGCCACCAGTCGAGATACTACCGCTAGAGAGTTATTGGGTCCTTTGACTGGCCAGACAGTACTACATTGGATCCCTCTCTCTGGATACGGCTCATTTTTTCCTTTGCCTACACATACACCGAATAGTCTGGCCTATTCTATACACAGTCTACTCTGTCATACACCTGACAACACTGACAGTACCAAATAATTCTTCTGTCTCAGAGGGTTAACTGCTGCACTGTAATAGTTCAGTGGGTACTTTCCTCATGGTAAGGGTAGAAGAGACTCTTTAGTTATGGTAAGCAGCTCTTCTAGGAGAAGGACACTCCAAAATCAAACCATTGTTCTCTAGTCTTGGGTAGTGCCATAGCCTCAGTATCATGGTCTTCCACTGTCTTGGGGTAGAGTTCTCTTGCTTGAGGGTACACTCGGGTACACTATTCTATCTTATTTCTCTTTCTCTTGTTATTTACAAGTTTTTATAGTTTATATATGTAAGATTTATTTTGATTTTATTATTCTTAAACATCTCTTGTAGTTTATTTCCTTATTTCCTTTCCTCACTGGGCTATTTTCCCTGTTGGAGCCCTTGGCTTATAGCATCCTGCTTTTCCAACTAGGGTTGTAAATTAGCAATTACTACTACTACTACTACTACTACTACTACTACTAGTCAAGCTACAACACTTGTCTAAATAACAGAATGCTACAAGCTCAAGGGCTCCAACAGGGAAAGTAGCCCAGCGAGGAAAGGAAATAAAAGAATAGTAAATAAACTATATATATAAGTAATGAATAAGAAATAAGATATCTTCAAGATCAGTAACATCATAAATGCCACTATTCGCTGAGGTCTTTTAACATATAGGGCATAGCTTTAAAATTATTGCATTAAAGCAATACAAATAAATTATTTGTCTCACAGTATTATGTAAAACTAATTCAGAATGTTTTTTTCTTTATTTCTAATTACATTTACATTATTTTATTTGTGATATAATCATTACTTTTGCAATCTCTATGGACCCATTGCAAAAGAAGCAGGGGGGAGGGAGAGAAGACGATGTATTAGCGAACTTAGAAAATTTCCGTGTATAAACTAGCACAGAAAGACTTTCAACAGACGCGAGTGGAAGGATATGTCTGAGGCCTTTGTTCTGCAGTGGTCTAGTTACGGTTGAAGATGATGATGATGATTACTACATACGTGTAGTGATCGTAATACGTTGATATGAAGAGGGATTTTTTTTTTAACATGAAGTTTTTAACACTTTGCTGTGTACGCTATATTCATGCACATTATTACACCTATGTTTGTGTCTAATTTAAAGGAGTAGGCTGAATTAGTAGCATCTATTAACATTTTCGTTTCCAGCCTTAATACTTGCATATCTGGCATAATGTTATTTGATATTTAGCCCTAAAAATGTGAATAGTTAGTGCAGGTTTCCCGCAATGAATATTCTATCTAAGTACGATTAAAGAATGGCAAATTATAGTGTCAGCTTTCAAGGTATCCATAGGTGGTGTTGGGGATAAAGATAATACACATACTGTATATATACTAGCTGAAGTCGGGACGGATATTGTTTATGAGATAGGCATTGTCGCTCGTTGATGCTGCTCATTATCATGCAGTTCACTGTAATGGTGCTATATTTAACATCATATTTAAGAAGGCTACATGATAGCTGTGTCTTTTCAATTGTAGATATTACAATGGAATTTGGCAGGAACATAGAAACTGTGTTTCCCTTCAATCCCTGAAATTTTCATTTGGATATGTGAATTATTCTAGGAACAATTTACTCCACCGCCAAAAATAATCATTCAACCCATACCGAAAAGAACATTTGTTGTGGGTTTTCTATGGTAGGTATCAGCACGAAAATTGGTAGGGACAAAGTAAATATCCTTCCCATAAATCCCTGAAGATTTCATTTAGATATGTGAAGTATTCTACGAGTAATTTACGTCGCCGACAAAAATCAGCCTCCTGCGGATATCGAAAAATGACTACTGTGACTTTTCTATGACTAAGTATCAATACGAAAATTGATATGAATGTAGTTCACGTAACACCCATCAAACCCTGCGGAAATAATTTGGATATATGTAAAGCTCTATGAGTAGTTAGCTCCTTCTCACTGATTTTTTAGCTGAAAGTGGTCACTTACGAACAAAAATTGACAGCCAAGGAATGCCTATAGCAGGTATGAACACGAAAATTTGCAGAAAGAGAGCTTATATATATATATATATATATATATATATATATATATATATATATATATATATATATATATATATATACCTGAATAATCTCTTAAAATTTTATTTGAATATATTTATTGGTATAGGAGTTATTGACTCCGCCGCCGAAAATATCAGCTGCTGCCCCCCCCCAACTCCGCTCCGAAATCCATGGTTAGGGAATGACTGGGCTACGGGTTGGGTGAGATACTGTACTGTATCTTCAACAAAATTTGGCATTTCCTATAAGGTCACTCACTTCGTTCGCGACAACAAGACAAGAAAAGCTAATTGTGCATTATTCAGTTTATTTATGAAGTCTACAATCGTCATTATGCTGAGCGTTAAATGGTGCAAATATTATCTGTTTACACAACCTAAAAGGAAAATTTATTAGTTATCTAGCAACTTTATGTTTGCTATTTTATGTAACTTTGAGGTTAGTTATAAGAAAATTTGCATATACACGGAAATGAAGATTTCAGAAATATTTAACAAATGGGTGAAAATTTGAAAAATACTTTTCAGTTAAGTCAATGGTACAAAAATATGTATATCAGAGGATGACAATTGTTTTGATATATATATATATATATATATATATATATATATATATATATATATATATATATATATATATATATATATATATATATATATATATATATATATATATATATGTGTGTGTGTGTGTGTGTGTGTGTGTATGTGTGTACCTTATATGTATATAAGTGTGCATTTGAGTACTTCAAAGGATACGTATTGTCCATGTACCATATAAAGGGAAGAAAGACTGGCCAAATAGGCCAAATCCGGACCAAATTCATAAAATGAATATGCCAGTGAAACTGTTTATGAAAAAAACTAAAAAAAAAAAAAAAAAAAAAAAAAAAAAAAAAAAAAAAAAAAAAAACTTCGAGATTAAGATTCAAAAAGTTATACAACTCTTGATTTTTTTGATGAAATAAAAGAGCTCAGAGTTGATCTTGAATCTGTAAAGGAGAACGTTCAAGTAATGATCTTTCCAAAAATAAAAGTAATTCGCTAGCCTTTCCAATGTAAATCTGAATGTTCAGAGATATGTTTTATCAGTAACAAATTCTTTCAGGTTGTGAACTATCAACTTTTTAAAATATTCTACTTTAAATTCAACAAAAATCTCTGAAGAAATGACTCATCCAGAAATGTAATGAAAATTGTCTAATCACATATTTCATTTCCTCTGCATGAATTATTATTAAGTTTAGGTACAATTGTACGGAAATTGAGTCAGCTGTCAGAAGAATTCTGGGAACAAATGGAAACAACAGTGAATTCACCATTAAAGGTTAAAGGTGTCTGGTTTCAGTTCCAGTTCCATCAGAATAGATTCTCACCAGAACGTCAGCCGGGCAAGCCCAACCCCCCACTGTGGTGCCCTATCACAGCAGTAACCTCCCCAGTAAACAGCTTAAACTCACGGCCCTGGGCGGGGATCGATCTCTTGCCACGCGAATGCGAGGCA
>NC_090740.1:20594661-20629661 GCF_036898095.1 Palaemon carinicauda | reverse complement strand
CCTTTAGTATCCTGCAAATGAAAGTTCTGTGTAGTTGTATGAGACGGCTAACACTGTGCAAGGTGTCAAGTGTACACACATGGAATAGGTTGAACTTCAGAAGTTCAAACTTGCATCAAATATTTTTATGTTGAACAGGCTGGCATAAGTCGCTCTTTATAGTTTATGTGTGACAGTTCTATTTTAACGTTGGTCTTAAGATATTTTATATTAATTATTCATTATTTTTCTTATAGTTTATTTATTTCTTTCCTCACTTGGCCATGTTTCCCTTGTCATTTTTGACGGATCGCGTACACTAGTATAACATAAACTCCGTGAAATTTTGTCTATTAAATCATATACAAACTCCGTGAAATTTGCGTCCTGGCTTAATAATTTTGATGTAATTTAATGATATAGAAAAATACATCTGTCATATTTCTTCGAAGTTAGAAATCACCATAAACACGTCTTTCTTAATCCCGAGGTTATAAAAAAAAGAAAAATATATCGATTATAATTTTATAAGGAAACAGTACAAGGAAAAATAAGTGTCGATGTACAACTTGCATAAATCTGAGCGGTAAAATTTTGATCATAGAACTCCCCCCCTTATTTGAGCTTATTATATTTATTTATTGTCTCACACCAGCGCACACGGTCGTGGGGGAAATCAACCTTAGAGTTTTCTCTTACAGTAGACGTCTCGCTCAACTCAGTCCCGAGCTTCTGACGGAGTCCCTGAACTTGTTCCTGTCTTTCTTCTTCCTCTTCTTCTTTTTCCTCTTGCCTTTGGAAATGAAGGCGCTTCTCTTGTCCTCGACGTCCTGCAGCGTCTACGACAGGGGCGTGTTTCGCGTCTCCGGCAGGAGCGGCACTAGGAGTCCTCCTAGGATGCCGGAGCAGCCGAAAGTCGCTCTTACGGCCCACGAGCTATACTGTGACTGGGGAAAAAAAAGAAATGTTTTTATTTTTAAATTTATTCTTCTGATTTTTTTTTTATAGAATTCTGTTTATTCAAATGGTGTTGTAGTTTGGCTTGTAATAATGATAACAATAATAATCTTCCCCATATAATTAAGAGCAAGTGTCATGCTATATATATATATATATATATATATATATATATATATATATATATATATATATATATATGTATATATATATATACATATATATATATATATATATATATATATATATATATATATATATATATATATATATATGTGTGTATATATATATATATATATATATATATATATATATATATATATATATATATATATATATATATATATATATATATATATTTCAGTCACGCCGAACAGCATTGGCAGACATAACTACTCGGGCCCTCTTCGTCCCTCGAGTTAGGGAAAGAGGGAGTATTCATACCTTGGTGAGAGTGGGTACCCGGAGAGATACACTCGGAAACCACAATCTCCCACAAATTGCCGAACCAGCGGCTTATAGGGGAAGAGGTGGGAAGGGTTGAATCTTTGTGCATATCTTTTTGAATATTTATCTATTATTTTTGACGGGTTGCGTACACTAGTAATAATTATAATTATTAAAATAATGCCAGAGGAATGATGCGATAGTAGTACTTATTATTATTATTATTATTATTATTATTATTATTATTATTATTATTATTATTACTTGCTAAGCTTCAACCCTAGTAAGCTATAAGCCCAGGGGCTCCAACAGGGAAAATAGCCCAATGAGGAAAGGAAAAAGTGGAAAAACAAAATATTTTAAGAAGAGTAACATCATCAAAATAAATATGTCCTATATAAACTTTAACAAAACAAGAGGAAGAGAAATTAGATAGAATAGTATGCCCGAGTGTACCCTCAAGCAAGAGAACTCTAAGCCAAGACAGTGGAAGACCATGGTACAGAGGCTATGGCACTACCCATTACTAGAGAACAAAGGTTTGATTTTGGAGTGTCCTTCTCCTAGAAGAGCTTCTAACCATAGCTACAGAGTCTCTTCTACCCTTACCAAGAGGAAAGTGGCCACTGAACAATTACAGTACAGTAACCCCTTGGGTGAAGAAGAATTGTTTGGCAATCTCAGTGTTGTCAGGTGTATGAGGACAGAGGAGAATATGTAAAGAATAGGCCAGAATATTCGGTGTATGTGTAAGCAAAGGGAAAAAGAACCGCAACCAGAGAGAAGGATCTAATGTCTGGCCAGTCAAAAAGATGCCATAACTCTCTAGTGGTAGTATCTCAACGGGTGGCTGGTGCCCTAGCCAACCTACCACCTACTTAAGGGTTTAGAAACTGCTCTCCTAATTCTTTAAAAGATGTAATTTTAATAACTGTACTCTGGAAACAAAGAAGACCTTAACCCCCCTCCCCCCACACACACATCCAAGCGTGTGGATTTAAGATGTAACATCTTCAATGGATTACTATTCCAAAGAGCATATTATTATTATTATTACTTGCTAGGTTGCAACCCTAGTTGGAAAAGCAGGATGCTATAAGCCCAGGGGCTCCAACAGGGAAAATAGCTCAGGGAGGAAAGGAAACAAGGAAAAATAAAATATTTTAAGAAGAGCAACAACATTAAAACAAATATCACTTTATAAACTATAAAAACTTTAACAAAACAAGCGGAAGAGAAATAAGATATAAGATAGAACAGTGTACCCGAGTGTACCCTCAAGCAAGAGAACTCTAACCCAAGACAATGAAAGACCATGTTACAGAGGCTAAGACACTACCCAAGATTAAAGAACAATGGTTTGATTTTGGAGTGTCCTTCTCCTAGAAGAGCTGCTTACCACAGCTAAAGAGTCTCTTCTACCCTTACAAAGAGGAAATTAGCCACTGAACAATTACAGTGCAGTAAGAAGAATTATTTGGTAATCTCAATGTTGTCAGGTGTATGAGGACAGAGGAGAATGTGTTTAGAATAGGCCAGACTATTCGGTGTGTGAATATGTAGGTAAAGGGAATATGAACCGTAACCAGAGAGAAAGATCCAATTTAGTACTGTCTGGAATACTTCTAAATTGTGTTATTCTAACCACAGACTAGACTGAAATTTTAACTGAAAATAGGACATCTGTTAAAGCAGTAATTTGTAATATTATTTTGGATTAAATCAAAATGTTTTCGTTACTTGTGAATGTGATTATTGTTATGTAACATCTGCTGACTTCAGATGTGATTATTGTTACATAACATCTGCTGACTTCAGATGTGATTATTGTTACATAACATCCACTGACTTCAGATGTGACTATTGCTACATAACATATGCTGACTTCAGATGTGACTATTGCTACATAACATATGCTGACTTCAGATTTGACTATTGCTACATAACATATGCTGACTTCAGATGTGACTATTGCTACATAACATATGCTGACTTCAGATGTGATTATTGTTACATAACATCTACTGACTTCAGATGTGATTATTGTTACATAACATCTGCTGACTTCAGATGTGACTATTGCTACATAACATATGCTGACTTCAGATGTGATTATTGTTACATAACATCTGCTGACTTCAGATGTGACTATTGTTACATAACATCTGCTGACTTCAGATGTGACTATTGTTACATAACATCTGCTGACTTCAGATGTGACTATTGCTACATAACATATGCTGACTTCAGATGTGACTATTGCTACATAACATATGCTGACTTCAGATGTGACTATTGCTACATAACATCTGCTGACTTCAGATGTGACTATTGCTACATAACATATGCTGACTTCAGATGTGACCATTGTTACATAACATCTGCTGACTTCAGATGTGACTATTGCTACATAACATATGCTGACTTCAGATGTGACTATTGCTACATAACATCTGCTGACTTCAGATGTGATTATTGTTACATAACATCTGCTGACTTCAGATGTGATTATTGTTACATAACATCTACTGACTTCAGATGTGACTATTGCTTCATAACATCTGCTGACTTCAGATGTGATTATTGCTACATAACATATGCTGACTTCAGATGTGACTATTGTTACATAACATCTAGTGACTTCAGATATGACTATTGCTACATAACATATGCTGACTTCAGATGTGATTATTGTTACATAACATATGCTGACTTCAGATGTGATTATTGCTACATAACATATGCTGACTTCAGATATGACTATTGCTACATAACATATGCTGACTTCAGATATGACTATTGCTACATAACATATGCTGACTTCAGATGTGATTATTGTTACATAACATCTGCTGACTTCAGATGTGATTATTGTTACATAACATCTACTGACTTCAGATGTGACTATTGCTTCATAACATCTGCTGACTTCAGATGTGATTATTGCTACATAACATATGCTGACTTCAGATGTGATTATTGCTACATAACATATGCTGACTTCAGATGTGACTATTGTTACATAACATCTACTGACCTCAGATATGACTATTGCTACATAACATATGCTGACTTCAGATGTGATTATTGTTACATAACATCTACTGACTTCAGATATGACTATTGCTACATAACATATGCTGACTTCAGATGTGATTATTGCTACATAACATATGCTGACTTCAGATGTGACTATTGCTACATAACATCTACTGACTTCAGATATGACTATTGCTACATAACATATGCTGACTTCAGATGTGATTATTGTTACATAACATCCACTGACTTCAGATGTGACTATTGCTACATAACATATGCTGACTTCAGATGTGATTATTGTTTCATAACATATGCTGACTTCAGATGTGATTATTGTTACATAACATCTACTGACTTCAGATGTGACTATTGCTTCATAACATCTGCTGACTTCAGATGTGATTATTGCTACATAACATATGCTGACTTCAGATGTGACTATTGTTACATAACATCTACTGACTTCAGATATGACTATTGCTACATAACATATGCTGACTTTTGATGTGATTATTGTTACATAACATCTACTGACTTCAGATGTGACTATTGTTACATAACATCTGCTGACTTCAGATGTGATTATTGTTACATAACATCTACTGACTTCAGATGTGACTATTGCTACATAACATATGCTGAATTCAGATGTGATTATTGTTACATAACATCTACTGACTTCAGATGTGATTATTGTTACATAACATCTGCTGACTTCAGATGTGATTATTGTTACATAACATCTGCTGACTTCAGATGTGATTATTGTTACATAACATCTGCTGACTTCAGATATGATTGTTGTTACATAACATATGTTGACTTTTGATGTGATTCTTGTTACATAACATCTGCTGACTTCAGATGTGGTTATTGTTACATAACATCTGCTGATTTCAGATGTGATTATTGTTACATGACATCTGCCGACTTCAGATGTGATTATTGTTACATGACATCTGCTGACTTCAGATGTGATTATTGTTACATAACATCTGCTGACCTTATATATATGTATATATATATATATATATATATATATATATATATATATTATATATATATATATATATATATATATATATATATATATATATATATATATATATATATATATATATATTATCAGTAATTTCTACCAACTATGTTGTCTTTTAGGTATTCGAAAGCTTGATCTTCAACGCCGATGGACCGTAGATCATTTAGTAGCAGTTCATGCACAACTATATCAAAAGCAGCACTGAGATCGAGCAGTATTAAGATACCACATTTATTTTTAATCCATCATTTCTAGCATATCATTTACAACAGAGCAGATGGCTGTCTCCGTAGAGTATAGTTTTCTGTAAGCAGAATGGTTGTCAGGCAAAGCTTCTATTACTTCTAAGTGGCTGACTAGTTGTTCAAGAATTATATATTCAAGCACTTTTGAGACAAAGGATAGATTTGAAGTAGGTCTATATGAGCTTAATTCCTGGTAATGCAGTGCATTTTTTCAGAATTGGTGTGACTATAACCATTTTCTCAGATTTAGGAAACTTACATTCATCAATGCATGCTCTCTCTCTCTCTCTCTCTCTCTCTCTCCTCTCTCTCTCTCTCTCTCTCTCTCTCTCTCTCTCTCTCTCTCTCTCTCTCTCTCTCTATATATATATATATATATATATATATATATATATATATATATATATGCCCAGCAAGGTATAGACAAAATAATAATCTCTCTTACCTTTGTGAAGTAAACCAACAAAGAAATAAAAACAAAATTCACGAAACTAAAAAGAAATATATCGAATATTAAATCAACAAAAACCAGAGAGAGAGAGAGAGAGAGAGAGAGAGAGAGAGAGGAGAGGAGAGAGAGAGAGAGAGAGAGAGAGAGATTCCCGATAAATCTATGTGACATTCCTTTACAATTACGCGTAAACAAATCAAAGGGAATAATTTGTCGATAAAAATGGTTTCCGGGTTCACACTGTTAGCGTAATTTTCTATTAATGGTATTGATTGACAAATAATGAGAGTCTATAGAAAAATCGTATTCGAATCCATATTCTCATTAGAAGACTAAAAAGAACTTTTTATTCGTGCATTTGAATAGATGGATATCTAGATTTCTAGGGGCTGTGTGGTTTTCAAAATATGACTGTTACTACCTGCTGTATGCTTATTTTGTAAAACTCTATCCAATATTGGAAAATATAACTTCAGGACAAAAAAAAAAAAAAAAAAAAAAAAAAGGAAAAAAAGAGAAAAAAAAATATATGACAATATTTTGAGAAAAAATTCCTTCGACTAAAACTTTTTGTAAAGGTGAAAGATAAAACTCTATCCAATATTGGAAAATATAACTCCAGGATAAAAAAAAAAGGATAAAAAAGAAAAAAAAAACAGACAATATTTTGATAAAAAATTCCTTCGACTAAAACTTTTTGTAAAGGTGAAAGATAAAACTCTATCCAATATTGGAAAACATAACTCCAGGACAAAAAAAAAAAAAAGGAAAAAAAGAAAGAAGTAAGAAAAATATGACAATATTTTGAGAAAAAATTCCTTCGACTAAAACGTTTTTTTCCCCCTTAAAATGTAAGAAAATTATTTCTGAAGAACCAAGTCACACTGAATCATTTAATTCAGGATGATCTATTAATCTTTTTTTCTACGACCTCCCATTACCCTAGCAGAAGGCTCAAATTATATAGTACATATGATGTGGTTTTCGTTTAGTAGATTATCATTAACCAATGCTTATAAAATATTTTTGCTTTCTATTATATTCATGAAGAAAATGCCTCTTTAGTTAAAGGAAAAAGGACACATCCCTTCCATCTCTTCCATGCTGTCTAAAGTGGCCCATACACGTTCAAAAAAAGCGTCAAAATTTTGCATCAAAATTTTGATGCAAAATTTGAGTGTGTAGGACGTTTTGATGTCAAAAAAAGATTTGAAGCAGAGTTTTGACATCAAAACGTCCTACACACACTCAAATTTTGCATCAAAATTTTGATGCAAACTTTTGACGCTTTTTTTGAACGTGTATTTACACCTTTAGTGATACTTCTTTGAGCATTCCTTGAGATCGCGTTATTTTCGAAACTGCCATTTGAATTTCAAACTTGATGCAGTTCAATAGCACTTAAATACATCAAAGTATTTTCTAAGTCGCTGCTCTGAATAAATAATAGACATGAACTAAAGAAAAATGTATAATGAATCATTGACTGAAAAGGTTTACGTCACCTAAACTTTTAACAACTCATAAACGATTCTCAGAATCTCAAAGCTCTTCACAACATAGATTATTTATAGCATGCGAAGATTAGACTCAAATGCATAAATAAAATCCAACTTTAGACTTCAACAAGATACAAGAATATCCAACAAATCAAATCATCTCGAGAACTGACATCTGTTCATGATATGACTGTGCTCATTTTTTTTTTCTTCTTGGCGAATGCTTTCTCGTTGGTTCTTGGAAGAAGAAGAATTCGGTGTACAAAATCTCGGAAAGTTTTTATTATTTAATTCCAGGCGATGGTGGTACATATTGTTTTGTAAGTAATTAAAAGGTTTTCAACCTAATGAACTTATACTAAGTAACTCTCTCTCTCTCTCTCTCTCTCTCTCTCTCTCTCTCTCTCTCTCTCTCTCTCTCTCTCTCTCTCTCTCTCTCTCTGTATATATATATATATATATATATATATATATATATATATATATATATATATATATATATATATATATATATATATATATATATTATATCCCTTTCTGAGAGGGGATATATTAACGTGGTGAAAGTGTATGTGTATTACCATGACCAGCAAAGCTGTACTAGTGAGGGTCACCCATACTATGATTGGCAAAAGTCTCCCACCATCAACAATCCCAAGTTGGCCAAAGGCTGCATTTCTTGTTGTATATATATATAGTATATATATATATATATATATATATTATATATATGATATATATATATATATATATATATATATATATGGGGGGATTTTGTTGCAAAATTAGTATTATACGTGTTACCGAAAAATATCGAGATCTTTCAATTTCATTATGATTTTTAAAAATTTTGTATATCAATTACGCTGTCAACATTCTTCAGATACAGCTAAACAAAGTTTGAAAACACGTGAAAACGCGTTTGGAACATGTTTACTTGAGTACAGTTTCAAACGTTCGGATAACTACATTAAAAGGTAAATTTATACCCAGGCTCTGAAGTCACGGAATGCGGATAGCTTCAATTCTTTCTAGCTACGCTCTTACGAGAGTTGAACATATTGCTATCATTTATTTACTTGCAACTTGGTGACAAGGCACGTGCCTCTTCTTGACATGGTCATATAAGTCCCAGACTAAAGCCTAAGATTGTTGATTCGGTATCACAATGAAGGGAGCACAAATTTAGAAAAAGACTTCTCTAACTCTTCTTGTTTATATTCTGTTTAGATTTGTTTTACATTTCTCAAACACTTCTCGTTTATATTCGGTTTAGATTTAGATCTGTCATCTGATGGAGATATGAACGATCTTGTCAAGGGGCTTTTACATATATTGGATATTGTTACATCATTATTTTTGTGGAGACAAAATAGCATTCTATAACCATAAGTGGGTCTAATCATTTATCCAACCCATGTTCTTGTTATATTCAAAAGTTTCTTTGGGTTATTTCTTAGGAACATTCCTCATCAAATGCCGTAAAATGTGGCCTTTTATCGTCTTATTGAATAAGAATGGAAATGTATTTAAAAAAAAAATAATTCGCACAATATTTCAATATAGTTTTCACACGAATTTTGTTTCAAAGGAAATTCAGCTCTCTTTGCTGATGTGGTAGAAGCACATACAACAGGAAAATGGTAGAGGGTAGCTCTAATGTAAATCATATCCTTATAATATTCTCTTGGTCAGGTTTATCCATCTATTATTATTATTATTATTATTATTATTATTATTATTATTAGCTAAGCTACTCCACAGTTGGAAAATCAGGATGCTATAAGTCCAAGAGCTCCAAAAAGGAAAAAGAGCCCAGTGAGGAAAGGAAACAAGAAAATTTATAAAGCCGTCTATCGTCGTCTCATTCTTCTTAAACCTGATCATTGTTATGACTAGGTACCTTGAACCGGTTTCATCTGCATGATCCACCAGCTGCCTTCATTGTGACTCTAACAGTTAGGTTTTTGGCTAACAGTCTCTTTCACTATCTATCCCACAAAGATATGCTATAATGGGTTTTGACTGTCAGGTAGATTAAGGAACCACCTAGCATAAAATTATCATGTATAGTCAAATTCAATAATCCACCGACACGCATACAGCATAGAAAAAGTCACGTACATTATTCGTAATGATAAAAGTAAGTTATTATTTGAGCAGGAATGTTAAACAGAATATTATCTGAAAATCTGCTTAGTGGAGAGAGAGAGAGAGAGAGAGAGAGAGAGAGAGAGAGAGAGAGAGAGAGAGAGAGAGAGAGAGAGAGAGGTTCACTAACACAAGAGACGTTGGAACAATGTCAGATTGGTATGGAACGACAAGTTCACAACTGATTATTATCATAAGAAAAGCAGCACAGAATATTCTTCAGATCATATGCAAGTAGAAGTGTTAATGTCACGCACTGGTAACTTGCGGTAACCTAAGAAATCTCAGTGGCTTTAGTGTTGTAAATCTATATAAATCTGTGAAAAACAGATATATTTGAAAAAATAGATACAATGATGTAGCTACTGGTTGTATTCTCCACAACATCCACCACGTGGCATTTCAGAAGTTCAAAATTGCAGCGAACGTTTTCATGTCGAACAGGCTGATATGAGTCTATTTGCATAGTTTATATATGACAGATCTATTTGAATGTTGTTACAGATTTTGAGATTTTTCTTATTCTTTACTACTTGTGTTTGCCGGATAAAATGCTGATGGACATAATGTCGACAAACACGATCAAAATGTCGATATCCATTTGAATGGGACATAATGTCGACCCAATAATAATAATAATAATAATAATAATAATAATAATAATAATAATAATTTTATACTGTATTTGATAGGGATAAAAATAAGAAAATTCAAATGAGATTAAATAATTTTTATTCCTATTAGGAAGAAAGTACTATTTTTGGTGTTAAAAACAACATAATTTTAAAAAGTGTTACAAATTATGAGCACCTGCTCTTAAAAACTCTACCACTTGACCGAGATTAAAGTTTGTGATAAGGTTCTTGAATCTATCTTTGATTTTAGAATATTAAAAGGTTCTGCCTTCCAATTTCTCTCGCATTGGATAGTTGTGATAACAACATTTCTGTATTTGCTTGTTCTTTTTCACTTGACTTACCAACTTTTGTAAAGACGCATGTTTAATCACCATTCTTATGTTAAAAACATGAGGCCTATGCCACCCTTCCATTGCACTGTTTACATTATATTTCTTCCACCAAAGAAGTAAGAAGCTCGTCAAATAAAACGTATGTCTAATCAGAAGGAACAACTGCCAATGCTTGAAATTGCTTTTTCATGAATACATTACTAGTTTCAGTATAACAGCATTGGGAACACAATGACTGGATTTTGCACCACAGACATCGACCTAAATAGGATGAACAACATATTTTTCAAATACCTTCTCTAGGGTTGTGGTGACCGATGTGGTAATGTACCTGACTGGTGAACGCCAGACTGGGGTTGGAGTTCCGCTCAAACTCGTTAGTTTCTTTGTTAGCTGCAATCTCACCATCCTTGTGAGCTTAGGATGGAATGTTTGGGAGAGTCTATAGGTCTATCTGCTGAGTCATCAGCAGCCATTCCCTGGCCCTCCTTGGTCCTAGCTTGGGTGGAGAGGGGCTTGGGCTCTGATCATATGTATATATGATTAGTCTCTAGGGCATTGTCCTGCTTGATAGGGCAATGTCACTGTCCCTTGCCTCTGCCATTCATGAACGGCCTTTAAACCTTTATACTATTATTAGCGGTTCTTTGGAAATCAACATGGACTGAGGTTAGGTTCAAATTGTAACAAAGGCATGAATAGTATACAATTGCTTCCCTGAAGGAGAAGAATGAAACTTTCATGGCAAAGCCACGTTGAATAGGTTTCTAGGTTTGTAGCTTAGCAATTCATAATAATAATAACATATTTAGATTGTTACTCGTTGAGTAGATACTGATGACCTCACTATCGTGAATAAAAAATGTTTCTCCTCTTGTAGTTGTCAAATCATCATCTCCATTTACATTGCGTTAACTAGAATTTTCTAATGTGATAACTACTTCGATATATAAACGAAATTATTAGAATAGAAATACTTATGCTATCTATCTTTATCATATATAAGATTATTATTATTATTATCAAAATCTTGGCGTCCACATTATGTCCTCTTCAAACGGATGTCAGCCTTTTCCTCCGTCGACATTATGTCCATCGGCATTTTGTCTGTTCACCCCTCATATGTAGTTTATTTATTTTCTTGTTTCATTTCCTCACTGGGCTATTTTTTCCTGTTGAAGGCCTTGGCTTTATTGCAACATGCTTTTCTAACTAGGGCAGTAACTTAGCTAATAATAATAATAATAGTAATAATAATAATGATGATGATGATGATGATGATAATGTTAATAATAATAATAATAATAATAATAATAATAATAATAATAATAATAATAATAATATCGTGGTAGGAGACCCTCTTTAAGGCAGGTTGAGTTAAAAGTAATGGCTGCATCGGCAGAGTTTATTTTCTTATCCAATTTTTCTATTTTCCGGATAATTCTCTTCTCTGGAGCGCTGCAATCAGCCAGCAGACTTGAAAAATTCATCAGTCAGGTGAATGACAAAATCGGGAAGACTTTTCAAAGTGTATTCTCACAAAATACAAGTAAAACTTTTGGTACCAAATAGTAAAAACTACGACGCGTTTTTCAAGTCTGCTGGCTGATTGCAGCGCTCTAGAGAAGAGAATTATCCGGAAAATAGAAAAATTGGATAAGAAAATAAACTCTGCCGATGCAGCCATTACTTTTAACTCAATAATAATAATAGTCATCATCATCATCATCATCATCATAATAATAACAATAATGATATGTAAAACAGGCAGACACTGACAACAGGGCTGCATTGTCCGTAAGTCTGTAGGGTGAAGCCAAGGGTTCCATGCAAATTTTTTTTCTTTTATTGTTAAATGTGAAAACTATGGATTATTTACTTAAATTGTAATATTACTGTAATAAATTGTACGAAAAGAGAACGTGAAATGTACTGGTGGTTGGGAAGTGGCCGTTGGGGGGATGTCGAGGGCCCCAAAGAGGCTTGAAGAGCCTCGGGGTCCAGTTTTACGGGCTGCCAACGCAAGAGCCCGTGTCATGCATAAGGCAAGGTAATCTAAAGGTGGGTTTACACGGTCGAACGGTTCGTCGAACGCGGTTTGACAGACAAAGTGTTTGAAGTGATGTCCGAACGTTTAAGCACGCTTGTCGAACGGTTAGAAGAAAGTTTGTTCTCGCCTGACTTTTGTGGGCGGAGCTTCATTCTCCACAAACCTTATGCATTCGTGGCTAACTCCACTTTTTCGAACCGTTTGACAAGCAGGTTCGTCACCCGGGTTCGACGGACCGTTCGATCGTGTAAACCCCGCTTTAAACGAACAAACGAACGAACGGGGTCCTGTTATGGGTTAATACAGTCCTGACTGCCATGCTTGTAAAGTTATCTTCATCGAGGTTTCGACCAGGTAAGCACCATCTTTGTACTTTGGTCTGCATCCCACTAGTTAAGTTATGTTAAGATAATGCTACGCTACAACCCTAGTTGGAAAAGCAGGATGCTATAAGCCCACGGGCTCCAACAGGGAAAATAGCTCAGTGAGGAAAGGAAACAAAGAAAAAATAAATATTTCAAGAAGAGAAACATTAAAATAAATATCTCCTATATAAACTATAAAAACTTTATGTAAACAAGGGGAAGAGAAATAAGATACAATTGTGGCCGAGTGTACCCTCAAGCAAGAGAACTCTAACCCAAGACAATGGGAGGTATTCATAAAAATGAAGGATATCCTTGTAAGCATAAGGTAGAAGTATAAGCAAATCTTTCCATATTCATAAAATCTTTCTTTCCATATTCATAATGATTACCTTTTGCTTCAGAGAATATATCCTCCGAGCAGAAGTAAAAGGTTGACTCGTGTTTCGAGAGCGCTTAGTTACATGTTGGAACTTTGTAAGATTTCATTTGTGCTGTCAAGATAAGAAAGAGTTTAGTATTTATAATACGTATTTAATGCCCTGTTTTTACTTGTATTTAATTAAGTTTACGCATCAGAAAGAACACAGACGCCGCCGCGCCTTCCCACACCCCTTGCATTAGAAGTTCTTTGACCTCTTTTTAGCTTCCCCACCCCTTGCATTAGAAGTTCTTTGACCTCTTTTTAGCTCCCCCACCCCTTGCATTAGAAGTTCTTTGACCTCTTTTTAGCTTCCCCACCCCTTGCATTAGAAGTTCTTTGACCTCTTTTTAGCTTCCCCACCCCTTGCATTAGAAGTTCTTTGACCTCTTTTTAGCTTCCCCACCCCTTGCATTAGAAGTTCTTTGACCTCTTTTTAGCTTCCCCACCCCTTGCATTAGAAGTTCTTTGACCTCTTTTTAGCTTCCCCACCCCTTGCATTAGAAGTTCTTTGACCTCTTATTAGCTCCCCCACCCCTTGCATTAGAAGTTCTTTGACCTCTTTTTAGCTTCCCCACCCCTTGCATTAGAAGTTCTTTGACCTCTTTTTAGCTCCCCCACCCCTTGCATTAGAAGTTCTTTGACCTCTTTTTAGCTCCCCCACCCCTTGCATTAGAAGTTCTTTGACCTCTTTTCAGCTCCCACACCCCTTGCATTAGAAGTTCTTTGACCTCTTTTCAGCTCCCACACCCCTTGCATTAGAAGTTCTTTGACCTCTTTTCAGCTCCCACACCCCTTGCATTAGAAGTTCTTTGACCTCTTTTTAGCTCCCACACCCCTTGCATTAGAAGTTCTTTGACCTCTTTTTAGCTCCCACACCTCTAGCATTAGAGGTTCTTTGACCTCTTTTTAGCTCCCGCACCTCTAGCATTAGAGGTTTTTTTACCTCTTTTCAGCTCCCCCACCCCTTGCATTAGAAGTTCTTTGACCTCTTTTTAGCTCCCCCACCCCTTGCATTAGAAGTTCTTTGACCTCTTTTTAGCTCCCCCACCCCTTGCATTAGAAGTTCTTTGACCTCTTATCAACTCCCCCACCCCTTGCATTAGTTCTTTTACCTCTTTTTAGCTCCCCCACCCCTTGCATTACAAGTTCTTTGACCTTTTTTTAACTCCCCCACCCCTTGCATTAGAAGTTCTTTGACCGCTTTTTAGCTCCCCCACCCCTTGCATTATAAGTTTTTTTACCTCTTTTTAGCTCCCACACCCCTTGCATTAGAAGTTCTTTGACCTCTTTTTAGCTCCCACACCTCTAGCATTAGAGGTTCTTTGACCTCTTTTTAGCTCCCGCACCTCTAGCATTAGAGGTTTTTTTACCTCTTTTCAGCTCCCCCACCCCTTGCATTAGAAGTTCTTTGACCTCTTTTCAGCTCCCACACCCCTTGCAATCGAAGTTCTTTGACCTCTTTTTAACTCCCACACCTCTTGCATTAGAAGTTCTTTGACCTCTTTTTAACTCCCCCACCCCTTGCATTAGAAGTTCTTTGACCTCTTTTTAGCTTCCCCACCCCTTGCATTAGAAGTTCTTTGACTTCTTTTTAGCTCCCCCACCCCTTGCACTAGAAGTTCTTTGACCTCTTTTTAGCTCCCCCACCCCTTGCATTAGAAGTTCTTTGACCTCTTTTTAGCTCCCACACCCGTTGCATTAGAAGTTCTTTGACCTCTTTTTAGCGCCCACACCCGTTGCATTAGAAGTTCTTTGACCTCTTTTTAGCTCCCCCACCCCTTGCATTAGAAGTTCTTTGACCTCTTTTTAGCTCCCCCACCCCTTGCATTAGAAGTTCTTTGACCTCTTTTTAGCTCCCACACCCGTTGCATTAGAAGTTCTTTGACCTCTTTTTAGCTCCCACACCCGTTGCATTAGAAGTTCTTTGACCTCTTTTTAGCTCCCACACCCGTTGCATTAGAAGTTCTTTGACCTCTTTTTAGCTCCCACACCCGTTGCATTAGAAGTTCTTTGACCTCTTTTTAGCTCCCACACCCGTTGCATTAGAAGTTCTTTGACCTCTTTTTAGCTCCCACACCCGTTGCATTAGAAGTTCTTTGACCTCTTTTTAGCTCCCACACCCGTTGCATTAGAAGTTCTTTGACCTCTTTTTAGCTCCCACACCCGTTGCATTAGAAGTTCGTTGACCTCTTTTTAGCTCCCACACCCGTTGCATTAGAAGTTCTTTGACCTCTTTTTAGCTCCCACACCCGTTGCATTAGAAGTTCGTTGACCTCTTTTTAGCTCCCACCCCCGTTGCATTAGAAGTTCGTTGACCTCTTTTTAGCTCCCACACCCGTTGCATTAGAAGTTCGTTGACCTCTTTTTAGCTCCCACACCCGTTGCATTAGAAGTTCGTTGACCTCTTTTTAGCTCCCACACCCGTTGCATTAGAAGTTCGTTGACCTCTTTTTAGCTCCCACACCCGTTGCATTAGAAGTTCGTTGACCTCTTTTTAGCTCCCACACCCGTTGCATTAGAAGTTCGTTGACCTCTTTTTAGCTCCCACACCCGTTGCATTAGAAGTTCGTTGACCTCTTTTTAGCTCCCACACCCGTTGCATTAGAAGTTCGTTGACCTCTTTTTAGCTCCCACACCCGTTGCATTAGAAGTTCGTTGACCTCTTTTTAGCTCCCACACCCGTTGCATTAGAAGTTCGTTGACCTCTTTTTAGCTCCCACACCCGTTGCATTAGAAGTTCGTTGACCTCTTTTTAGCTCCCACACCCGTTGCATTAGAAGTTCGTTGACCTCTTTTTAGCTCCCACACCCGTTGCATTAGAAGTTCGTTGACCTCTTTTTAGCTCCCACACCCGTTGCATTAGAAGTTCGTTGACCTCTTTTTAGCTCCCACACCCGTTGCATTAGAAGTTCGTTGACCTCTTTTTAGCTCCCACACCCGTTGCATTAGAAGTTCGTTGACCTCTTTTTAGCTCCCACACCCGTTGCATTAGAAGTTCGTTGACCTCTTTTTAGCTCCCACACCCGTTGCATTAGAAGTTCTTTGACCTCTTTTTAGCTCCCACACCCGTTGCATTAGAAGTTCGTTGACCTCTTTTTAGCTCCCACACCCGTTGCATTAGAAGTTCTTTGACCTCTTTTTAGCTCCCACACCCGTTGCATTAGAAGTTCGTTGACCTCTTTTTAGCTCCCACACCCGTTGCATTAGAAGTTCGTTGACCTCTTTTTAGCTCCCACACCCGTTGCATTAGAAGTTCGTTGACCTCTTTTTAGCTCCCACACCCGTTGCATTAGAAGTTCGTTGACCTCTTTTTAGCTCCCACACCCGTTGCATTAGAAGTTCGTTGACCTCTTTTTAGCTCCCACACCCGTTGCATTAGAAGTTCGTTGACCTCTTTTTAGCTCCCACACCCGTTGCATTAGAAGTTCGTTGACCTCTTTTTAGCTCCCACACCCGTTGCATTAGAAGTTCGTTGACCTCTTTTTAGCTCCCACACCCGTTGCATTAGAAGTTCGTTGACCTCTTTTTAGCTCCCACACCCGTTGCATTAGAAGTTCGTTGACCTCTTTTTAGCTCCCACACCCGTTGCATTAGAAGTTCGTTGACCTCTTTTTAGCTCCCACACCCGTTGCATTAGAAGTTCTTTGACCTCTTTTTAGCTCCCACACCCGTTGCATTAGAAGTTCGTTGACCTCTTTTTAGCTCCCACACCCGTTGCATTAGAAGTTCTTTGACCTCTTTTTAGCTCCCACACCCGTTGCATTAGAAGTTCTTTGACCTCTTTTTAGCTCCCCCACCCGTTGCATTAGAAGTTCTTTGACCTCTTTTTAGCTCCCCCACCCCTTGCATTAGAAGTTCTTTGACCTCTTTTTAGCTCCCCCACCCCTTGCATTAGAAGTTCTTTGACCTCTTTTTAGCTCCCCCACCCCTTGCATTAGAAGTTCTTTGACCTCTTTTTAGCTCCCCCACCCCTTGCATTAGAAGTTCTTTGACCTCTTTTTAGCTCCCCCACCCCTTGCATTAGAAGTTCTTTGACCTCTTTTTAGCTCCCACACCCGTTGCATTAGAAGTTCGTTGACCTCTTTTTAGCTCCCACACCCGTTGCATTAGAAGTTCTTTGACCTCTTTTTAGCTCCCACACCCCTTGCATTAGAAGTTCTTTGACCTCTTTTTAGCTCCCACACGTCAAGCATTAGAAGTTCTTTGACTTCTTTTTAGCCCCCACACCTCTACCATTAGAAGTTCTTTGACTTCTTTTTAGCCCCCATACCTCTATCATTAGAAGTTCTTTGACCTCTTTTTAGCTCCGACACCTCTATCATTAGAAGTTCTTTGACCTCTTTTTAGCTCCCACACCTCTAGCATTAGAAGTTCTTTGACCTCTTTTTAGCTCCCACACCTCTAGCATTAGAAGTTCTTTGACCTCTTTTTAGCTCCCACACCTCTAGCATTAGAAGTTCTTTGACCTCTTTTTAGCTCCCACACGTCAAGCATTAGAAGTTCTTTGACCTCTTTTTAGCTCCCACACATATAGCATTAGAAGTTCTTTGACCTCTTTTTAGCTCCCACACATATAGCATTAGAAGTTCTTTGACCTCTTTTTAGCTCCGACACCTCTATCATTAGAAGTTCTTTGACCTCTTTTTAGCCCCCACACCTCTACCATTAGAAGTTCTTTGACTTCTTTTTAGCCCCCATACCTCTATCATTAGAAGTTCTTTGACCTCTTTTTAGCTCCCACACCTCTAGCATTAGAAGTTCTTTGACCTCTTTTTAGCTCCCACACCTCTAGCATTAGAAGTTCTTTGACTTCTTTTTAGCTCTCACACCTCCAGCATTAGAAGTTCTTTGACCTTTTTTTAGCTCCCCCACCCCTTGCATTAGAAGATCTTTGACCTCTTTTTAGCTCCCACACCCCTTGCATTAGAGGTTCTTTGACCTCTTTTTAGCTCCCACACCTCTAGCATTAGAAGTTCTTTGACTTCTTTTTAGCTCCCACACCTCTAGCATTAGAAGTTCTTTGACCTCTTTTTAGCTCCCACACCTCTAGCATTAGAAGTTCTTTGACCTCTCTTTAGCTCCCTCACTTCTAGCATTAGAAGTTCTTTGACATATATTTCTAGGTTCCATACTTTTAGCATTAGAGGGTCTTCGATCTATATTTAGAGGCTCTCTATTTATAGGTGTCTTACCTCTGGCATTAGAGGCTCCTCTTCGCTGTTCTCTCCTGTCTTCTAGTTTTGAATATCTTCTTTCATTAGATTATCTGTTTTTTTTTGAGATTTCATTGTCTCTTTTCCTTAATTCGTCAGTGTCCTTCTAGATTTCAAGAGAGATTTCAGTGCTGCGAGTGTCAGATTCCTCAGGGAAATCGAAGGCATCTATTCTTTACCTATCTGGGCAATGAGTAAAGAGATGAATACTATCGATTTCTCTGCATACACTATCATGCCAAAGTAAATGATGAGCAACATGATATATTTACCAATGTCTTCTGGATATGTCCGTACTTCAATGGCGAATTTTGGGACAATCCTGTTGAAGAACTACACGTCACTCACCGTTCAGTTGAACCATTCTGCCTCCCTCGTCATTCCCCCGAATCCGTTTTTGCACCGATATAAAGCCTCGTACTTTTTCCAAGAGTCTCCGTTAATAAGACATCGTCGCAAAAGCCCAAGCAAAGGATCCTTCAAGGCGCATACATTATGATCTTCAAAGCTCAGCTGCCAACGGAAGATCTCGTGTCTTTCTATAGGTCGGGCGATATAAAACGAACGATCGGCAATTTCGGCAGCATCCAAAACCATCTGTAGTTGATGGTGTTCCAAAGACGTAACACACAATTCTTACCGGCAGCTTCCTATTCCGCCAGAACGCGATCTCTGTGAGTTAAGTGAAATCCTTCTCCCCGTCATCAACTCATTGACGCGCAATTCCTTGGTTAGATTTCGCCAGCTACATACAGATCATGTGAGGTGTTGGAGGCTACATTTGAAAAAATGAAGATCAGGTCTTCAGAAGTCATTTGAAGCTCCGGGAGTTGTTCAGGACTGCTCCTGGAAATTTCAGTTCTGGAGTCATTCAGAAATCCATGTTAAGTATACGGCTATGTCCTTTGAAGACTTTTGGAAATTCGGGAAAGTTTTCTTCCGAAACCGTTCTGAGATTCCGTTCTGGAGCCCATTCAGAATTCCATGCTAAGTCTATGGCTATTTTTTTCTGAAGCCATTTGGAAATCCGGGAAAGTTTTTCTTCCGATACCGTTCTGAGATTCCGTTCTGGAGGCATTCAGAATTCCATGCTATGTCTATGGCTATTTCTTCTGAAGCCATTTGGAAATTCGAGAAGATTTTCTTCCGAATTCTTTTAGGACTCGCGAAAAATTCCATTCTTGTTTTTTAACAACAACAACAACAACAACAACAACAACAACAACAACAACAACAACAACAACAACAACAACAACAACAACAATAATAATAATAATAATAATAAACTACGTGATTTGATGTATGGATTTGAGTTGAAAAGTTTTGAAGACCCTAATCGCTCAACTTTGCAGTTTGAAGGGTAATTGAGTTTTAAAGCAAACCGAATTGAAATAGTTGATTTTAGCTAAATTATTTCAGGTTTGGGATTTAGAACAATCTATTTCTGGTACGAATCTATATATATATATATATATATATATATATATATATATATATATATATATATATATATACATATATGTATATATATATATATATATATATATATATATATATATATATATATATATATATATATATATATATATATATATATATATATATATATATATAGTTAGTTAGTTTATATATGTGTATATACAGTACATGCATGTATATAAGCTTTTGCTCTATATGAATATTCTGTGTATTTATGTATATTTATACGATGTATATATATACATATATATACATACATATACATATATATAATATATATACATACATATACATATAATATATATATATATATATATATATATATATATATATATATATATATATATATATATTTATATATATGAATACAGTATATTTGCATGTACTGTACACACACACACACACACACACACACACATATATATATATATATATATATATATATATATATATATATATATATATATATATACATACATACATACATACATATATACTGTTTGTACATACATGCATCCCTAAATACAGCAGCCTTCGTATTCTCCTAACTGTTTTGTACATGCAAAAGCAAATGTAAAATGCATATCACCAAGTTATGGCTTAACCTTGATATTTCATCGAGATTCCAGGTGTGGACAAGATATCTGTCCGCAAGCCACTGTACATTTTGTTCTTCAAAACGGAATAACATCTTGAAATCACGATCAAGTGTGGGTAAACGGGGCATGTATTGTTTAACATGCCTCACATCCACAAAATCTGCCATCGTGCTGAGAATCGGACAGAACAACCTTTCTCTTCGAACTGCAGTCTGCTACTGACCAGACTCAGCTTTTTCGAAGCATATGCTCTTTGTATGAAGTAAAGGGTCTACTTTATGTATAACCATTTACTTTTATGTGATTATAAGGATATGCTTTTGCTCTAAAAGTAGAAGCTTTTGCTTGAAATATTTATGAATACAAGTAGAAGGATTTCCTTCATATTTTGCAAGTATAAGCATATCCTTTTCTTTATGAATACCGCCCAATAGAAGACCATGGTATATGGTCCCGCAGTGGCGCACTCATCTTATTTCTTATTTTTTCTACAGTCAAGAAATGTTTACTAATATAATGGAACACTCATACATATGAAGATGAATGAGAACATTTGTTTCAACAATATTTCTAAAACATTTATGTCAATGATTGGTCAAAGACACAAGGTATTGAGTTACGGTGATCGCGTGGTTATACTAATTTAGTATAAAACCTGACAATAAGGTTTGCATTTCAGCTAAAAAGATATTCAACTATCAGGTAACTAGCAGCGTTTTTTCATTTAAAGAAGATTCTTCTTGATTTAGAAACTAAATCTGATGGCTTAGTTATCAATCTGAAATTAAAACCCTTTTAATTCTTATAAATAGTTTCAATTTACTGTATTTTTTTGTAAACAGTGCAATAGAATGTATTTCTAGATATATTTTAATTGATAAATTATAAACATTGTTGATATTTTATCCGTTTATTTGTCATATGAACTGTAGCCAATTCTTTATCATTGACTCTTGTACCTCGAGAGGCCTTTGTTTCTATGCTCTGAATGAGTGGTGGCTCTGTATGCTTCTGAGCTTTACTCTGAAGACCAAGATATAGTTTCCATTTAATTTGCTGACAACAGTCTTTGAGGCAAACATGCTGGAATGCTGTTATCATAAATACGAGAGGAACAGATTTGTCTATTTCACGAAGCGTGCTGAAACATAACCAGATATTACAAGGAAAAGGTAAAATCAAATTTTCATAGATCAAGGAAAATGAACTAGGAAACCTCTTGAAGGAAAACTCATAGAATAATATAGAACTTTACGGTAGGTGACTACTGCATATTGATATTATGATCAGTGAGTGATATACTGAATCGAAAAATGGAATATCACAGTATTTTTTACACAGGAAAGTAAAAAAATTTCAAAATTCGATAGGATGATTTTTGAAGCGACGCACATTTTTCTGTCCGATTGACACGTGTCCTTATAACATGAATTACAGGTGAGATTTAAAACGAAAGAATTTGTCATAACTAGCCACAAAAAACTTAAATCTTGATCCTTCCATTGAGAATCAGAAGAGATTCGACAAAAGAATATCATATCTCACGCTGACATCAAGCATTGAATATGTGAAATGCTTATAAATAGATTGCGTTGAATGATTTGATTAAAATGTGCCAACGTAGTATGATCCGTCAAGTGACTGCGCATGTGTTGGATTATAATGCTGAAAGGGAAATGGGTAACCAAAGCAGGCTAATGTTGACGTATATACATTTGAGATTTGGTACACAAGGAAAGAATCATTCGGCTTCGTCTTTCAAAAGTGAAAATCGTCACTGAAATTTTGTCTTTGAATTAGCTTCTAAATGAGAATTAGGGATTGGAAAATAAACGGCGAAGATACGTCAAAAGAATTTTCCCTTTTTAATAAAAAAAAAATATAAAAACAGATATACCGCCCCACCACACACACACACACACACACACACACACACATATATATATATATATATATATATATATATATATATATATATATATATATATATATGTATGTATGTATGTATATGTATGTGTATATATAACAGCTCCAACAGTTAAATAAATGGCACCAGTTAATGGAAATTGAGTGATGCTGCATTAGTGGTTAGCTATAGAACCTGGATATTACCACGCAAGGAGGTACAGTTGACTTCATTAATTCGGGTACACTTCACGGGACGCTATGGAGACATCTGGCAGCTCTAGATTATAGCTGTGTTTAGATGATGAGAAAATGTTGGGAACGCTGCCTGGAAAACAAAGTCCTCGAGCTTGTAAACACGTGATCAAGATCATTTTAATTAATTTTACGAAGTTCTGTAATGTGAATATTTTTTTCATTTGATTAACAGCACTTGCAGTGAATTGTACCGGAATTAATGAAGACAACTGTACCTATGAATTGGGTTACTGCCACTCTCTAAGACTGGTAAGAGCCTTGTCGAGGGTTGTGACTCCCTTGGTGAAGGGAAAGACCTGCTGAATAACTTGTGAGACTCCTTGTTATGTTTACGTCAGCACAAACTGGAAATCGCTGCCTTTGGAAATGCGAATATTTTGGTGGAGGAATGCACAGTGCTCGTGTCGGCATTTCAATTTTTTTTTTTTATATTCGTACATACATATACCAAGGCACTTCCCTCAATTTTGGGGGGTAGCCGACACCAAACAAATGAAACAGAAAAGGGGACCTCTCCTCTCTACGTTTCTCCCAGCCTGACAAGGGACTCAACCGAGTTCGGCTGGTATTGCTAGTGGTGCCACAGCCCACCCTTCCCCGTTATCCACCACTGATGAAGCTTCGCCCCTACTGCTCCTACCTCCACGGTCTTCCAAGGCACCGGAGGAAGCAGCAGAGCATACCGGAACTGCATCACAATCGCTCGCCATTCATTCCTATTTCTAGCCCGCTCTCTTGCCCCTCTCACATCTATCCTCCTATCACCCAGAGCTTTCTTCACCATCCATCCACCCAAACCTTGGCCTTCCTCTTGTACTTCTCCCATCAACACATGCATTCATCACCTTCTTTAGCAGACAGCCATTTTCCATTCTCTCAACATGGCCAAACCACCTCAACACATTCATATCCACTCTAGCCGCTAACTCATTTCTTACACCCGTTCTCACCCTCACCACTTTGTTCCTAACCCTATCTACTCGAGATACACCAGCCATACTCCTTAGACACTTCATCTCAAACACATTCAATTCCTGTCTCTCCATCACTTTCATTCCCCACAACTCCGATCCATACATCACAGTTGGTACAATCACTTTCTCATATAGAACTCTCTTTACATTCATGCCCAACCCTCTATTTTTTACTACTTCCTTAACTGCCTCCAACATTTTGCAACCTTCATTCACTCTCTGACGTACATCTGCTTCCACTCCACCATTTGCTGCAACAACAGACCCCAAGTAGTTAAACTGATCCACCTCCTCAAGTAACTCTCCATTCAACATGACATTCAACCTCGCACCAACCTCCCTTCTCGTACATCTCATAACCTTACTCTTACCCACATTAACTCTCAACTTCCTTCTCTCACACACCCTTCCAAATTCTGTCACTAATCGGCCAAGCTTCTCTTCTGCGTCTGCAACCAGTACAGTATCATCTGCAAACAATAACTGATATACTTCCCATTCATGGTCATTTTCGTCTACCAGTTTCAATCCTCGTCCAAGCACTCGAGCATTCACCTCTCTCACCACTACATCGACATACAAGTCAAACGACCACGGCAACATCACACGTCCCTTTCTCAGCCCCACTCTCACCGAAAACCAATCACTCACTTCATTTCCTATCCTAAGACATGCTTTACTACCTTTGTAGAAACTTTTCACTGCTTGCAACAACCTTCCACCAACTCCATATAACCTCATCATATTCCACTTTGCTTCCTTATCAACTCTATCATACGCTTTCTCCAGATCCATAAATGCAACATACACCTCCTTACCTTTTGCTAAATATTTCTTGCATATCTGCCTAACTGTAAAAATCTGATTCATACAACCCCTAGCTCTTCTAAAATCACCCTGTACTGCTAAGATTGCATTCTCTGTTTTATCCTTAATCCTATTAATCATTACTCTATCATACACTTTTTCCACCACACTCAACAAACTAATACCCCTTGAATTACAACACTAATGCACATCTCCCTTACCCTCATATTCGTACTTATCATATACATTACATTTTCATAATGGAGAGTCAGTTCGACAGCCCCTTCATACATTAACAACTAGATATCCACACCAGTTTGAAATTTCTTATCAACCTTTTGCGCACACATTTTGCTATCGCTTTTGCTTCAATTATTTTTTGATTCGCCTCACTCAAAAAAAAAAAAAAATGATAATAATAACAATAAAAAAAAGCCATTATAATCCTTCCAAAATCTATAAAAAAATTTATTGCTATATTTCTAGATTCAATTTTCATTCCATGCTCACATTTACTCTTTGCTTTCTCCTCTTGCAAATACTTTTCTTGAATTATTTCAATAGTTTCTACAAGACTTGTTCACCAATGCAATCAACAAGAGGTTATTTGTAAACATGTAACATTCCATGAGTCATTACGTCGTCTTATTTCACCCCCCAAACTCATATACACTATCTTTTATCTGTCCACTCTCTCCACTTCATTCAGAAACATATTGAACACACATTCATAACAAACTCTTCCGTCAAATCCAGTTTTACTTCAAAATCGTTGCTTTCCATCTACTCATTTTGAAATATGCCTCCCTTCCATCATAAGAAATCATTTAATGGCTTTCACATTGCATTTTTTTTTTTACTAACATAAGTTTTTTTTCTATGAAGATTTTCCCCATGATTTACAAACTGCTCACGTAACTTCTAATAATTATGAGAACTCGCACACATACACCATTCTTTTAGATAGCATATCATAAAGGCGCATTAATATCGACTTCCTTTTGTATTAATGGACCAATTTACGAATGGAAAGAAGTTCGTGATAGAATTATCATCCTATCAAGCACACACATGCAAGCAGTACATACACATGTATAAATGTACATTATTTACATGTATTTATATATGAATATACATATATATACATTATATAAACACATTTATATACAGTATATACATGTATATATATATATATAAATTTCTACCTTATACCGGGATCGAACCCTAGCCCCTTCAAATGAAAAGGCCAGGTCGCTTCCAACCATGCCACCTGGCCTTTCATTTGAAGGGGCTGGGTTCGATCCTGGTATGAGGTAGAAATTTATTTCTATTTGAGCTCGATATTGTATGGATATATATATATATATATATATATATATATATATATATATATATATATATATATATATATATATATATATATATATATGTATGTATGTATGTATACATTGCATAAGTGTATTATTCAGTATCAGCTCAAGTAACCTAGGCAAGCAGTCGGCACATGATGCTAATAATATAAATAGTGATTATACACTACTCTCAGGGATAATATAAATTGAAGAACGAATAAAATGAGAACAGAGCAACAAAAAGATCAAGACAGGAATTGAAAGGTAACACCGTTTTCCACAATTTCGCAAATGCAAAATATTGTCTCGCAGACAACAAAGATGAATAACATTAGCTAAACTCTGCGAACATTTATTCAGATCTGTGAAGGGGAATGATAAAAATTGCATGTAAAATCCTCTGGAAATATGAATAAAAAATCCAGTTAAAAAAGAAAAAAGTATAAAAGGCAAGAGTCACATTTCCCTTTACTCCAGAGCTTCCAGAGATAAATCATGGATTAGGATTCGAGATTGAGCTGGATTGAATTTCGCCATTAGTTGGTCCCACTGAAAGACTTCGGGTGAAGATTTTATTTTTTAATTGTTTCCGATTCTTATTTCGTAAATACATTTAAGAGTGAATAAATTGCACGAATAACGCGTGCATAAACACGTACTTTCAAAAATAATTATATTTTGGTTATAAACTAAAAGTAATCCTGGCTAGTACAGTGGTAACGTGTTCGCCTAGCATACGTATGGCAGTAGATCGATCCCTGCCCTGGACCATGAGTTTAAGCTGTTTACTGGGGAGGCCACTGCTGTGGTAGGGCCCCACAGTGGGGAGTTGGGCTTGCCCGGCTGACGTTCTGGTGTCCATCTATTGTGACGAAACTGGAACTGACACCAGACACCTTAAACCTTTATGAAAATGAGAGAAAAATATGAAACCATTTTCCTGCTTCAAGATGTTAATGTAAATACGGTGGAAAACTTAAGCAAACATTAAAGTAGTATTGCATGTAAGTGTCGAAAATTCACTTATGTATTTTACGTTCTCTTTCGAAGTGGAAGTAAGATTTTTTATTTTTTGGAAATAAGATAGGCCTATTTTCTTTTTGGAAATTAGATTTTTTTTTCTTGGAAATAAGGTAGGCCTATTTTTTTCTTGAAATATATATATATATATATATATATATATATATATATATATATATATATATATATATATATATGTATGTATATGTATAATATATATATATAATATATATATATATATATATATATATATATATATATATATATATATATCTATCTATCTATATATATATATATATATATATATATATATATATATATATATATATATATATATATATATATATATATATATTGGAAATACGATTTTTTTCGTATCTACATCACTCATTCAGCAATCTGATAAGATTGAATTGAAATATTTTCCCTCTTTAGTCTTAAAAATTCAGCTCCGGTTTAACGATGGTCTGCTTATAAGAATTTAATCAGGGATAAGAATTTGAGCAATGCAATCAGAGAGAGAGAGAGAGAGAGAGAGAGAGAGAGAGAGAGAGAGAGAGAGAGAGAGAGAGAGAGAGAGAGAGAGAGAGAGAGAGAGAAATCGTTCCACGTCATTCCGTCTGAATATCTTCGCTCTTCTCATTCTGATCATACCTTATGACGCGAGTATTAAATCCCGGTTGTGAAACCGTGATATTAACTTAACCTAATTCCGAAATAAATCTCCCGAGGAGACCTTTATAGATGACATTTAGGGATCCAATATACCGCAATGTTCAATTGTGCAGAGAAACGACCGAACTTTTGTTAAAAGATCAGACGTTTTGGACTCGGAAAGTTTGGGGAGAAGAGAGCTAAGATTTATCATCTCTTTCTCAAAGTAAAATGGTGGGGGATTTATTTAAGGGTTACCTCAATTGCAGTTTTTTTTTATCTTTACTCATTTTATAAAGAAATCCTCTGGTTTTTTTTCTACACACGCATACAGTATAACACACACATATATATGTATATATATGTGTGTGTGTATGTGTGTATATACTCATATATATATATATATATATATATATATATATATATATATATATATATATATATATATATATATACAGTATTTATATATACACATACGATTATATATATATATATATATATATATATATATATATATATATATATATATATATATATATGTATTTATATACGTAGATACATATAATTGTGTATATATATCCTAAATATACATATAAATATATATATATGTATATATATATACATATATATATATATATATATATATATATATATATATATATATATATATATATATATATATACTCTTACGACTACATGATTTTATATATAAATACATATACAGACATATATATATGTATATACAGTATATGTGTGTATGTTTGTGTGTAATTACATACTGTATATTATACTCTACATATTAAAATATTTACCCTTTTTGAAAATGCAGATAAAAAGATAAGTCCACATTCATCCTGTGAATGCCTAATAAGAGTCTGAAAACTATTGCATAAACGGGGTGTCAAACATCCTCCTTTTCAAACGCCTTCATCTCTCTCTATCTCTCTCTCTCTCTCTCTCTCTCTCTCTCTCTCTCTCTCTCTCTCTCTCTCTCTCTCTCTCTCTCTCTCTCTCTCTCTCTCTCTCTCTGTATTCTTCCTCTAATTACTCTTTCAAAACTCAAGAATAATCACTATTTTCATTGATCTATTTCAGCCACCTCTAAATGTTTTCATTGGCATTTCGAACCCTTTTATTTCTTTATATAAACGAAACAGAAGTTCTGCTGTTCCAAGATTCTTTTGTCATTTACGTACATTCAACACTAATGTTAAGATTTGGCCAAACAATCATTCAATTTATGCCAAATTTAATCTACATAATTACGCTTCTTCCATTCCACTTCATTTCCTAAATTCCTATTACCTTATTGAACAACTATAGTGATCGATCATTTTTATCCTTCTAGCATCTTTATATTTCAACAATTTCTTTGCTTTTTTCCGCTATCACCATCAGCAAATCTTGCCGAGAACTTAATTATCTGCCAAACTAATCCCTCTCCATATATTGATTTTGCTTTTATCACCACATTTTGGTATCTCTCTTTGGAGGCTATTTTCTTGGTGCTATCACACATTGAAACCCTGTGCCCTACAGGACCTGCAAGATTTATTTATCATGTACATTCTTTGTTATTTGGATTATTACAACAGCGTATTCCACATTATCAAATTCACAATATCGAAGGATTTTGAAAACAAAAAGTCTTCAGTTTCTTAGAAGCCTTAATAATATAAATTTTAGTATGTTCGGTCTTTCGAATGTCTAGTGGGAGCTTATTGTATTGTCTTGGGGCCGAATATTTAAAGGCTCTAGAACCTACACCAGACATATATCTTTGATTTAATAACTTGAAACCATCTGTAACTCTTAAGGCTAATAACTCGATATATTAAAGATGAAAGAAATCAATATCTAATCATTTGAAAGCATTCTTGCAATAATCAAGCAATGGGGTAATGCCTTCGAAAATCATTAATTATTACAATTTTTAATAACAGTAATTCCTGTCGATTAAGGGTGGTATGTCTGGTAATTAACCTGGGTAATGCTTGGCTAGCGGTGGTGGCTCTTGCTGAACTCATTTACTGGAGAAGGATTTGGTATTTGTAATATATATATATATATATATATTATATATATATATATATATATATATATATATATATATATTTATATATATATATACTGTGTATATATATATATATATATATATATATATATATATATATATATATATATACCGTGTATATATATAAATATATATATATATATACTGTGTATATATATATATATATATATATATATATATATATATATATATATATATATATATATATACATATATATATATATGTGTATATATATTTATATGTATATATATATATATATATATATATATATATATATATATATATATATATATATATACATCGTGTATGTTTTAGCAGGATTATATAACGTCATTCTTAGGTAATCTAATTATTTTTATTCAGATTAAGCATAAAGGTAGAATAAAAGAACATGGTAATTAGAAGGGTTACAAATGCAAGCAGACATTTAAGATTGACCTTAGAAATGACGGGGACAAAGTCATAAAATGAATTACGTAAGGAAATACTTTAGACTTTTAATTTCGTGATACTGGACATATGGAATCGCGCAGAGTCAAAACGGGCATAAGTCTCTCTCTATAGTTTATATATGATAGATTTATTTAAATGTTGTTACTGTTCATAAAGTGTTTTATTTCAATTTTTTGTTTTTTCTTGTAGATTAGAGATATCTTTGTTTACTTTCCTCATTATAGGTCCGTGTTGTGGTTCGGAAAAGGGGGGGGGGGGAGGTGAGGCTGTAACTTGTCTAACTGGAGGGGCACTCAATAGAGCTCAGACCTCCGTCACGGCAGCTTATTACTCGACCTTTTGCTCGACCTTGACCTTAACATGTATTAATTGGCGTGGATTTTCATACACTCGTATATGAACCAAGTTTGAAGTCTCTGTGACAACGATGTCCAAATTTATGGCTGATAACGTGAATTGGACATTTAGTTCGCTGTGACCTTGACCTTTAACCTTAACCTTCCAAAATTTAAATATTTCCAGATTTCTACATAGCAGTTAATCCCTACAAGTTTCATTAAACTACGATTAAAATTGTGGCCAGGAAGCTGTTCACAAACACAAACACACGAACAGAGGGTAAAGCATAACCTCCTTCCTACATCGTTGTCAGAATTAATAATAATAATAATAATAATAATAATAATAATAATAATAATAATAATAATAAATTGTGAGAAATTACTTTCTAAATATTTTGTCCAAAATATAAGCGTCATTATATTCAAGCAGTTAAAAAGTTTGATTTTGCTTGGGGGTACACTCGTGCATGCTGTTCTATTTTATTTCTCATATTCTTGTTTCTTTTATCTTGGAGGTTTTATAGTTTGTATATGGAGGATCTAATTTAATGTTGTTACTGTTCTTGAAATATTTTATTTCAGTTGTTTATTCTTCTCTTGTAGTTTATTTCCTTGTTTCCTTTCCTCTCTGGGCTATTTTCCCCGTTGGAGCCCTTGGCCTTATAGCAATTGTTTTTCTATCTAGGCTTATACTCTAGCTGGTATTAATAATAGTAAAGTTAGAGCAAATGTTTTTTATGTTGTCCAGGCTGACATGAATCTTTATATAGTTTATATATGACATATCTGTTTTTGACATTGTTAATAGTTTATATAGGACATATCTGTTTTGACGCTGTTACTGTTTTTAGAATGATATATTGTTAATTTATTCTCATTTATTTATTTCCTTATTTCCTTATTTCCTTTCCTCACTGGGCTATTTTTCCCTATTGGAGCCCTTGGGCTTATAGCATCTTGCTTTTCCAACTAGGGTTGTAGCTTGGCTAGTAATAATAATAATAATAATAATAATCCGTGGGATTGGTGGTAACTAGAAATATTCCTGCACAGAAATTATTTGGATGCCATTCTCAAGTATAGAAACTAGTGAGGTTATCGTGCATGAATTAGTAAAGTTCTCGGTTTTCTTCAGGCGTAAATTTTATCCACACAGTAGAACATTCGTAGAAAATTAGTTTTTACTGAGGAGGCAAAGAGGATAAAAAACTATTGTAGTTTCATTTAATTTCTTGTTCATGTGGGACTGTGGAATTGAGTGAACATTTCTGACCTATGAATGTTATACGAAATTAAATTTGAGGAATTGTCAGACATTTTAAAAGTGATTTTAACAAAGTTAACGGATTTGATATTTAGTAGTTTCGAAGAAGTCTGGTCGTGTGTCTGAGACTGGGGTGTCGGAGAGAGGAGTGTGTGTGTGTGTGTGTGTGTGTGTGTGTGTGTGTGTGTGTGTGTGTCTGAAAAGGAACTTCTTCCTAATTACTCCCACACTATTAGCAGGACTTTGAGATTCATACTTTGTTTTTGGAATTAGTATCGCCCTCTCTCTCTCTCTCTCTCTCTCTCTCTCTCTCTCTCTCTCTCTCTCTCTCTCTCTCTCTCTCTCTCTCTCTCTCTCTCTCTCTCTTAAGGGGTATGATTACCTAAATCTTTGAAGAACTGTACTCTCATTCAGTCACAAATCTATTAGAAAACGTGATTGTATTTTTCTAAAACTACCATCGCTGATCAAATTTATTTGAATAAATTGATTTCATGAGCTAAACTTTTATTAATGCAGTCGATAGGCAAAGATAATCACCTCATTAGTTATGGCATATCGCTTGCTTGAAGGGTTTTTGATACCTTGTCAGTTTTTCGGTCTGTCAAGCAAAGGTTGTTAGTTGTTACCTGCAGTTTTGCTCAAGGTGGGAAGACGGAGAAGCAAAGTCTTCAGTGTTACGTAAATGTAAAGGTCATTATCAACTATACTTTTTTTTATTATTTTATTTAAGATATCCATAATGAAGATAGATTTTTTTATCTGCAAATTGTATCCGACATTTTTGTGAATTGAAACTTGTTATAGGTAATTCATATGTGTCTTTATGACGTTAATTCTTCGTTAATGATCGGCGAGCGATGAAATTTGTGTCGTAAGATGTGATTAAAACTATTTGAGCTTCAGTGATTGTAAGTTTTGGCACATAATATCATTTTCATTTTTTCCTGAAAATTTTTTTTTTTTGTCTCGTGATAGTTAAATTGTTTATAATTACAAAGAGGGAATTAGGAGCTGAAAAAAAGTCAGATTTATTCTTGTAACATACTGGGAGAGGAAAGTTGAATATGTATGTATGTATGTATGTATGTATGTATGTATGTACTAACTCCTATTAAGTTTGATGTATATGGGGAAATGGATGTTGAGAAGATATGTATGCATACTTGTGAAAGTATATATATGCATATGTATACTTACATGTACGTAGTACCAGCTCAAATCACGTTTGATTCATATTGCACGCTTATTTGTTAGTTAATTATCGTATCAAGTCGCTACAAATGTGCAATGAAGTATAAACAGCTATCACGTCGTAAAGGGCCGCAGGTGGGCCCCTGTGTGCAGGGGATCTACTCGGAAAGGGGTCTATGTGGGGGAATGGGGAAGGAGGGAAGAGAGAGTTTCTTTGGACGAGATAGTTTAGGATTCAAATTATTATAGCTTAGGTCAGCTCTTGGTGGCTGTGGGAAAATATTTGTTTAACAAACCCAAATTTAGTTTATGAGTTTATGCTGTATACGAGAATAGTTACAGATGGTTTCAAGTTATTGGAACTAAGATGTATATGTCTTCTGTAAGTTCTAGAGCTTTCAAATATGCGGCCCCAAGACTATATAACAAGCTCCATTTAGACATCACAAAGACTGAAAACATTAAGACTTCCAAGAGGAGACTGAAAACGTTGATGGGGATTTGACAATTGACACGGAATACGCTGTGTGATATTATAAAATACCTAAGGATGTATAGATAACAAGCAGATATTATAGGTACCGCAGGGAACTAGGTTCCCCCTGTGTAGGACCAGGAAAACAGTCCTTGAAGACTAGTATGTTTATTGAATTGTGATATGACTTTTTTTTTTTTTTATTCATAGCATTGTATAACTTTTCTTTTTTTTTATTCATAGCAATCGGGATATTAATTGTATCAGCTCTAAATCTCATAGGTAGATGGAAGCAAGTGTACGTATATAGTGTAGTTTACTTAACCCTATTAATATGTTGGGTTATGCATAATATGTCTGCAATTTGAAAATTACCTTCAAAATCACTAAGAATCACTTTTTTTTTTTTTTTTATATAAATGTAATTTCTGTACATAAACTTTGGTGTACCGTGCAATTCCTTACTGAAGATTTAACCCCTTTTAATACCTATATTCATAATGGGCGATTTTTACGCAAATGCTTTTATTGTAACAGAATTATATAGTGATTTTAACATACGACTGGAATCCGTACTTTGAATATTATGCCAACTGAGTCAAGTAAACGTTTTGATAATTGCTTTTCTTAGAAACAGATGGCTCAGTGAGTTAGCTGCCTTTAGGATTGATTTGGCCAAGTCAGAAAGGGATTCAGGACCGAAAGCTGTAAGCTATCATAACACTTGCACGACACTGCACGATTTCTGGTTCAGAAATGCTTTGCAATACATCGTGTCAGTGATTGAAATCTTCGTGCCGAATGTGTGAAGCTAAAGGGGGTTAAGAAAAGAGAATTTGGAAAGATGCAATATCATAGCACTTGAAAATCTTCGTGGAATTTTGCAAATTTTGGTGCAATTTTGTAAAGTTTCGTGCAGTTTTGCCAATATTCGCGCAATTTTGCCAATTTTCGTGCAATTTTGCCAATATTCTTGAAATTTTGTCAACTTTCGTGCGATTTGTTATTTTTCGTGCAATTTTGTCAAGATTTGTGCAATTTTGCAAACATTCATGAAGCTTTGTCAGTTTTCGAGTCTGTCTTTACCCTTTATATATCACATATTTATTTTAACGTTGTTATTGATATTTAGGTATTGTATATTCCTTAATCATTACTAATCATATATATTCTATATCTTTATTTCCTTTCCTCACTGGCCTATTTTACCCTATTGTGTTATAGTTTAGCTAATAATAATAATAATAATAATAATAATAATAATAATAATAATAATAATAATATTAATAATAATGATAATAATAATAATAATAATAAT
>NC_090740.1:20569661-20582161 GCF_036898095.1 Palaemon carinicauda | reverse complement strand
CATTTGTACAGTATATATTGTCAGGCTCTAGGTCATTGTCCTGCTTGATATGGCAATGTCACTGTCCCTTGCCTCTGCCATTCATGAGCGTCCTTTAAACCTTTAAAAGCATACATGCTATTAAGACCGGCATCATATTGTATTTCTGTACCGGTGTACTATTTAGCATTCCACAGTCCAAAATTACCGGCAAATGATCCTCCTTAATTTGATGAATCGTGTTAAAGGATGTACTGTAAACACAGCATATGATGATGATACGATAAATCAAATTGCGTATACATTGGTAGAAGTGTTTATAAATAAGACAACGGAATTTTATTTAGAGTAGACTTGAAGCAAATATATTTACATATGGAGTAAAACTTTGATATAATAATAAAAAACCAAAATAAAGCAAAAATAACTGGGATTGATTATTTTAGGATGAAATTGCAGTTTCTATGGAGAAACATTGTTTCCACATTATTAAAATTGAACTGCTGAACTTATACAAAAAAAGATACCATGACCTTTTTAAAATCTAAAATTTTTATAGGAAAAATTATATACCTTTGAATCCAACAAGATTATTAAAAAAGAAAACTTGGAAAATGTGTGAGTCTCTGGACTTACTCTAACTGATTGTAAGGTTGCGTTTTAACTTGTTAATAAACACATTAAAGGAACAGAAGCATTTGAGGCACAGTTGTTATTTAGGGCGTTTTAGCTATTTAAGAAAGTTGAAACCTAGAATAAAAGTACCTGCTGTCCAGGTAGGCAGTGAGTATTAGGAAACTTGTAGTGTTATTTCTCTTAACTAATGACAGGATCATTAGGTCGGAAATGAAAAGACGCAATTTATTTTCATTTATTTGTTAATCGCTGTAAAGTTTTAAAGGCCACTCACGAACGACAGAGGCAAGGGACATTGCCTAGGTAGCAGGACGATGCTGTGACGGGCCGAGAGAAGGTTGTGACTCAAAGACAGGGTGAAAGCAATTGAGTGAGTTTATTATTGAACACTCTCCTTTATATACAAAAGCTCAAGGCAACAGGAAATTTCATGTTAAAAAATCGACACCGTTACCATTGAGAAAAACAGACATGTTTTTTCCAGGTTCTTTTTAGTGCGAGGGGGAGAGCGAAGATACAAGCACAAAATGAACTATGTACGATCGTGTGACACACGGTTGGTACATGCCGTAGAGACTGAACACCAGGGATGGCAAGGTAATGGCTGTTGATGATTAAAAAAGTAGACTAATAACCTCCCACGAATCCCCCATCCTTACCTCACAAGGATGGCGAGGTTGCAGACACTGCATGAAACTATATAGTTTGAGCCAAACTGGAACCCCAGTCTGGTAGAACGCCTAGCAGGAACGTTTCCAACAGGCCAACTGTTAATCGTATTCAACCAATTTAATGTTCCCTCAGCGAGATTCACAGGAACGTTAATTATGAGTTTTCGATAATGATGTACGTCCAAAAACAAAAATAGTTTTTAACCAAGAATTAGGGAAAAAAAAATTACTCGAGCATTTTTTCAGGTAACCTAACGATGGTTGTTATTTAAGGAATTTTTTTTTTCAGGTCCATCATTATTCTTATTAACTAAATCATATCTTTTTTTTCTGTACTTTGGCGAATAGATGAAATCGATGGTTGCTATTTGGGGAATTTCTTTTTCCTTGTTCCAACAATTCTTATTAACAAAAGGCTATTGTTCGTGTATTTTGGCGAATTAATAAAATAATGATGTTTGTGTCATTTTTTATATCAATGATATTGAAAATGAAAATACACACACACACACACACACACATATATATATATATATATATATATATATATATATATATATATATATATATATATATATATATATATAATATATGTCATATCATCATCATCTCCGCCTACGCCTATTGACGCAAAGGACCTCGGTTAGATTTCGCCAGTTGTCTCTATCTTGAGCTTTTAATTCAATACTTCACCATTCGTTATCTCCTACTTCGCTCTTCATAGTCCTCAGCCATGTACGTCTGGGTCTTCCAACTCTTCTAGTGGCTCGTGGAGCCCAGTTGAACGTTTGGTGAACTAATCTCTATTGGGGGTGCGAAGAGCATGCCCAAACCATCATCTAACCCTCATCATGATCTCATCCACATATGGCACTTGAATAGTCTCTCTTATAGTCTCATTTCTAATCCTATCCTGCCATTTAACTCCCAATATCCTTCTGAGGGCTTTGTTCTCAAATCTACTAAATCTATTGGAGATTGTTTCATTGTCATACCATAACTCATGTCCATAGAGTAACACCGATCTCACGAAACTGATACATATTCTGATTTTTATATGCAATTGCAGGTGATTTGATTTCCAAATTTTCCTTAATCTAGCCATTGTGTGATTGGTTTTTTTCAATCTTTCACTAAACTCTAATTCCAAAGACCCTGTATTGGAGATCATAGTTCCTAAATACTTAAATGAATCTACCTCATTAATCCTTTCTCCTTCCAATGTTATTTCATCTTCTATTGCATATTCCGTTCTCATCATTTCTGTCTTTCTTCTATATATCTTCAGCCCAATCTCGTGTGATATTTCATGCATTCTGGTAAGCAAGCATTGCAAATCCTGTGGTGTTCTGCTAACAAGGACAGCATCATTGGCATACTCTAGGTCTGCAAAATTCCTATCACCAATCCAGACCAATCCTTCTTCACCATCTCCAACTGTTCTACTCATTTTAGTACACACACACACACACACATATATATATATTATATATGTATATATGTGTATGTATATATATATATATATATATATATATATATATATATATATTTATATATGCAGTATATATGTGTATATATACAGAGAGAGAGAGAGAGAGAGAGAGAGAGAGAGAGAGAGAGAGAGAGGAGAGAGAGAGAGAGAGAGAGAGAGAGAGAGAGTTATAGGGACATTAGAGTAACTGATTTGATGTAAAAATCCTTTCAGACACTAGATATGTTACGTCTTTATGGCTGTGTAACATCATTATGAATGGCATAATATTAATCAGAGGAGGAACAGTAGACGCAGGAGCAAAGTTGTGACGTAAGAAGGAGAGTCGTGAATGGAATGTGTAATGGATGACATTTGGGAACAGTAATGATTGGGTATAGTGAAGCAGATCTTCTTGTCAATGAATAAACAAGATAGACAATGAGAGTTAATGTGGATGGTGGAAGAATGAAAATAATATTTATGTATTAACTATTTTGGAATATATATTTAAGATTCTTGCAGGAAGATAGAAGATGTGATTCACAGAATGATTGAATAAAGGAAGGCAGCAGAAAATGTACAAAAGGTTTGGACCCCTTTGTGTGAATGCGCGGAGATATTGTTAAACCAACTCTACTTAATATTACTAAAGTCGGAAAAGGTTAGAGTTAATGAGATGAATTGTTCGTTTAATATATATTGCATGATGAGAATTAAGAGGGCGAGAAAATGATTGCATTAATCAGAAGAGCTAAAGGTCAGGAGGAGAAGAAAGTATCAAAAGCACTAATGGTATGAAAGATGTATTGGAAAGGTTGAGTGGAGCAGTGGACGTATGGGGGGGGGGGGGGTCTCGGCACTATACTGTTGAGCCATCTCTGTAGGTGTATGAATCTACTCAGCAATCAGAGGATGAATGTGACAGGGACTCAAGCTGTTCCAGTATGGAGTCATCCCTTAATAGAGACATTATGATATATATATATATATATATATATATATATATATATATATATATATATATATATATATATATATATGTATATGTATATAATATATATATACACATACATATATACATATATGCATCTGGGCATTATGTTTTCTTGTGATTTTACGCATATATACAGTATATATATATATATATATGTATATATATATATATATATATATATATATATAATTGTATAATAATAATAATAATAATAATAATAATAATAATAATAATAATAATTCCAACACTCTTATATTCTACCCTTGTTTAGCATACAATGCATTTCTAGTCAGGTAGAAAATAAATGAATGTTGCCTTTGGAAAGATGTAAAGTTCCTCTCCTACGATACTCTTTTTTTTTTTTGCCTATTCTCTCCATAAATAAGAATCCAACCAGAATGCATTATTACGTCACTACAGCGACTTTTACTCAAGACGAGCATCTTTCGTTTTTCCGAACTTTGAATATTTCCTATGAATGTACAGCAAAAAAAAAAAAAAAAAAAAAAAAAAAAAAAAAAAAAAAAAAAAACATCGAATCCTCCTAGTGATGCATAATATCACGTGCGAGAGGAGACGCCACGTACACGCAATGGTACGTGATGATATGGAACCCTCTCTTCAGATAAAGGCTGTTTCATCCACGAAGATTCTTGGGAGATGAAAATAAAACATGAATGTTATGAAAAAAAAAATGGATACCCTTATATGTTTTTGAGACGTATGGTCATTAGTTAAATTGTTTTTTCATATTTGGTATCTCCATTTCTAAGATTGAGAGCCTTACCTTATTGTCTTATTTTTTGTTTGGGTTCCCCCAGGTCCCTCAGTGTGAGGCACCTCGTATATCCACCAGAGTTGCTAATGCATCTTCCGGTGTATTTTGCATCTTCCAGTCTTGGATGGTCTGGGATGCATCTTAGGTATTTATCGAGCTTTTTCTTAAACACATCTAGAGAGAGAGAGAGAGAGGAGAGAGAGAGAGAGAGAGAGAGAGAGAGGAGAGAGAGAGAGAGAGAGAGAGAGAAAGTAGATCAGTTATAAATAAACCTTACTTTTCTATTTTAATTTTCTTCCCAAATCTTCCGAGTTGCTGTTGTGCAAAACTTTAAACTTCTAAGTGAAACATTCTGCTCAGTTTTCCAAGTTACAAAAGTAACTTCTAGAGACAGATTTGGTTACAACTTCAGAGAAATCGTTATTTGAATTTTTTTTTTTTTAAGTCAGGAATATTAAATACATGTTATTCTATAGTTTTCACACGCAATGAATTTTGCTAATAAATAATTCATGATTTGTATTTTGTCTAATGTGATGCAAGTTCTTTCCTATTAGAAGGCCACTGTCATCTTATGGCTCAAACATTAGATATGCCTCTAACTTTTAAAGTACCGTGCATTTTGTATTCTACATATCCAGCTTACAATCTTTGATCTTTTGTAGATGACTATACTAAAGAAACTAGACATTCTCTTTGTATTCGGTTTAAAAGTTTAAAATCCAAAGGCAAAGGTAAGGGACAGTGACATTGCCTAGCAAGCAGGGCAATGCTCTAGAGACTGACCGTATTACATATGATCAGCGTCCAAGCCCCTCCTCCACCCAAAATAGGACCAGGGATGGCCAGGCAATGGCTGCTGATGAATCAGCAGGTAGACCTATAGGCTCCCCAAAAGCCCCTTCCTTATCTCACAAGGATGGTGAGGTTGTAGACACTAAAGAAACTATTGAGCTTGAACTCGAACCCCAGTCCGGCGATCACAAGGCAGGGTCGTTTCCAATATGCTGCCACAACCGTTTCTGGAATTCGAAACGAAAGTTTTTCTGCTCGATGTGTGCCAAAACTTATCATCAGCCTCCTAGCTCCTAATTTCTAAAAAAGAAAGGTTCCTAACGAAGTAATGAGTAAATGATTAAATTATCTTGATTGAGGGCGTATATCGGCACATTCCAATTGCATAATACATCCACCCTACATTCCACTCATTCAATGAGAATTCTAATTCATTCTTTCTTAGGAAATGTTTGGTGTTTGCAAATTATTTTAGTTGATTGACTGGCCAGGTAGTACTACATTGGATCTTTCTATAGTAACGGCTCGGTTTTCCTTTGCCTGCTCCTTACCTGTTCTTTTCACATTCTCCTCTTTCCTCATACACCTGACAACACTAAGATAACCGAAAAATTCTTTTCTCTCAAGGGGTTAACTACTGCACTGTAACCGGAGAGACTTTATCTATGGTAAGCAGCTTTTCGAGAAACACACACTTAAATCAAATAAATATTCTATAATCTTGGGTAGTGTCATGGCAGTCATAGCTTCTGTACCATGGTCTTCCACTGACTTGGATTACAGTTTTCTTGCTTTGGGGTACACTCAGGTATATTTTTCTGTTTCCCTGTTTCCTTTCTTAACTGGGCTATTTTCCCTGTTAGAGCCCCTGGGCTTATAGCCTTTTGCTTTTCCAACTAGGATTGTAGCTCAGCTCGTAATAATAATAATTATTAGACAGGAAGCGTGGAAACACAAAAATTAATCCTATGCAAGTAAGAGACTCCAATCTGGTAAAAACTTATTTCAAACTTCCACAAAAAAAGAAAAACGTCTATCAGAGCCAGATTATATCATGTTATTTCCATAAGCACTGAGTACGCTTAAAATAATTCCTATCCCGTGATCCAATTAATCATGCAAAGCTTCCTGCTATAAATTATTATTATTATTATTATTACTAGCCAAGCTACAACCCTAGTTGGAAAAGCAAGATGCTATAAGCCCGAGGGCTCCAACAGGGAAAAATAGCCCAGTGAGGAAAGGAAATAAGAAAATAAATAAATGATGAGAATAAATTAACAATAAATCATTCTAAAAACAGTAACAACGTCAAAACAGATATGTCCTATATAAACTATTAACAACGTCAAAAACAGATATGTCATATATAAACTAAAAACTCATGTCAGCCTGGTCAGCATAAAAACATTTGCTCCAACTTTGAACTTTTGAAGTTCTACTGATTCAATCTACATGGATTGGAGTCTCAGATTTTTCTTTTTAAATTGACGACGATTTTGAACAAAATTCAAAGCTGTGGACATTTAACCTTCACCCAGATATTGGTGACATAGGGGATCTAGCGTACACCGATTAATTTCCTTCAGATCCATGTGCCACGCAGAATATCTTCAAATTTGATGTCGGCTTTTTCTAAATTTCGAATTAATATACATGGATGTAAGGAAATGAGCGATGAAGTTGCTTCACAATCTCTGTATTTGTTTGATTAAAGTTCGTTTGGCCCAAAACAGTCTTCTGAGCAAGAAAAAAATTCTAAAAATATAGAATTTACATGCACTGCATGCTGGGTAATTTCATTTCATATTATTGCAAAAACTCCGATAAGACTAATTTGTTATTAGTCTTAAGGTAGAGATTGCCTACCTAATTGGTCATCTCAGGGTAAAGTATGGAAACTATTATTATTATTATTATTATTATTATTATTATTATTATTATTATTATTATTATTATTACTTGCCAAGCTACAACCCTAATTGGAAAAGCAGAATGCTATAAGCTCAGGGGCTCCAACAGGGAAAATAGCTCAGTGAGGAAAGGAAACAAAAAAAAAATATTTTAAGAAGAGCAACGAGATTAAAATAAATATCTCCTATATAAACTATAAAAATTTTAATGAAACAAGAGGAAGAGAAATTAGATAGAATAGTGTGCCCGAGTGTACCCTCAAGCAAGAGAACTCTAACCCAAGACAGTGGAAGGCCATGGTACAGAGGCTATGGAACTATCCAAGATTAGAGAACAATGGTTCGATTTTGGAGTGTCCTTCTCCTAGAAGAGCTGCTTACCATAGCTAAAGAGTCTCTTCTACCCTTACAAAGAGAAAAGAAGCTACTGAACAATTACAGTGCAGTAAGAAGAATTGTTTGGTAATCTGTGTTGTCAGGTGTATGAGGACAGAAGATGTGTAAGGAATAAGCCAGAGTATTCGGTGTATGTGTTAGGCAAGAGGGAAAATGAACCGTAACCAGAGAGAAGGATCCAATGTACTACTGTCTGGCCAGTCAAAAGACCCCATAACTCTCTGGCGGTAGTATCTCAACGGGTGGCTGGTGCTTTGGCCTACCTACTACCTACTATACTAGCATTCAGACCTGTAGGTATATCGTGTATCTCAACTTTATGAAATACCATGCATAAAAAATGATGTCATTATTTCATTATTTAAAATGTTGTATAAAACTATTCTCTTACCAAAGTACATTCACTTTATTCATAAAGGTCACGATACGTACTGAATGTACATAGGCCCTTTCGATTTTGAATATGTGTAGTACACACATCGTCGACGTGTGCGTACGTGAAAGGCTGGAGCAATAGGAAGCTTCATAAAGGGATTCTCGCAAATCCTATCCGCCGCGTCCACACAGTAAAGCTGAAACGCAGGATCGGATTCTGGTGCAACAATAAAAGCCTTTCAAAAGGGGATCAAGGCTTAACCCAGGATCAAATCGTCGAAACCTTTTACCCTTAGCCTCCATTGGCTTCTACGCAAAAGATCTCAAAAACCATTCGTTTAAAAGTCGGATATACATGGGATATACATACATGGATGTGGTGGCTCTGCAGCTCGCTCGGAAAATACACGCATAAAACCACAACTCGCTCCAGTTCAGCGTATGCATTCGACGATACATGCCAAGGGGGAACATGAGAAAAGAATGTACACACTTTCCAGATACGTGGAAAGTATATGCACATGCAAGCTTACACACACACACATTATATGTATGTATATATATATATATATATATATATATATATATATATATATATATATATATATATATATATATATATATATATATATGTGTGTGTATATATATATATATGTATATATATATATATATATATATATATATATATATATATATTATATATGTATATATTATATATATATATATATATATATATATATATATATATATATATACATATATATATATATCGGCTATAAGAAGTGATAAATAACAATATAGGATATCTTAAGATCGGTAACAACTTTAAAATCGATCTGTCATATATAAACAATGAAGAGAGAATAGTGTGCTTGAGTGTACCTTCAAGCAAGAGAACTCTAACACAAGACAATCCAAGATCATGGTGTAGAGGCTATGGTATTACCCAAGAATAGAAAACAATGGTTTGATTTTGGAGTGTCCTTCTCCTAGAAGAGTTGCTTACCATAGCTAAGTCTCTTATACCCCTACCAAGTGGAAAGTAGCCACCTAACAATTAAATTGCAGTATTTAACCCCTTGAGCTAAGAAGAACGTTTGGTTATGTTAGTGTTGTCTGGTGTATGGGGAATGAGGAGTTAAAGAATAGGCCTGACTATTTTATGTATGTGTAGGCAAAGGAAAATGAGACGTAACCAGAATGAGGAGTTAAAGAATAGGCCTGACTATTCGATGTATGTGTAGGCAAAGGAAAATAAGACGTAACCAGAAAGAAGGGTCCAATGTAATACTATCTGACCAGTCAAAGAACCAAATAACTCTCTAGCGGTAGCTATACCAATTAATCAAATGAAGATAATTTGCTATACAGCACTTCGTAATATTAATAGAAATGCTGTCGATCACGTATTTACAAGCTCAGTGACTTTTGTTTGACAGAGACAGCATTGCCATCAGTTGATCTTTTGCTAAACACAGCGTTGCTTGCTACAATATGCAGGTGTCTGACGTCTCCTTTTTTTTTTAGCTGATAGGAAAGATGGATGAAAGAAGAGTTAGGACAGTTAGCTAGCTAACCATTTTATGGAATAGTTAGTAAAGTGTTAATAAGAGTAATGTAAAGCGTGGTTTAACCACAGTTTTATTTATATGAAGGTATTATTTATTTATTTATTCTTTATTGACAAAACTTTATATACATTGTAGTACAATATTTATATTTAGTTTACACAAAACAGTGGGTTTTATTCTATAACAGTTATACATTTTCCCCATTACATTATAAAATATTTTGTCCAGAAAAATTATATTTTCTTCCATAAAGAAATATAAATCTATTAATCAACCATCACAACAAACCCCTCATACATCAACACCAAAACAAAACAAATATTTAATTATAAATCTTTAATACTTTTCTTTTTGTGGTCTTGAAAGTTAGCTTTCCGCGAAGTGTTCCGGAATTAATGAAGCCAACTGTTCCAGAAAAAGGGGCTAATTACACCTCTATGATACAAATGTACCATTTCCGGCAACACTGTCCTTTAGGGAAAACTTCAAGATGTAACTAAAATTTGTTTTGGTGGTATTTGGATGGGTGGCCACCACGAAAGAGAATCCTTTTAGCCGCCATAAATCCCTTGGTCGAAAGGCACTGTGGGTTGCAAATCATGTCTTTCCAAGAAACGTACCCTGTAATCAAATTCTCCACCTCACCTTACTTTAGTGTTGGTCAGTTTGAGAACAACGAACGTTCTAATATGAAACGTTCTTGTGGAAAATGTAATTGATAGAATTTACTATGTTAAATATTCTAAAATCGTAGTTATAAGAGCTAAGTTTAAGATTGCAATAAGAAAAATGGCAGCTTCACCCTGTAATACAATACAAAATTACCAAAAATTGTACCTTTATATAAAATAATTGTGTCTAAAACACAATTTGCATTATTCTTGCTATTGGGTCGGCATGCCAATTTTTCGACATATATTTTTTTTCTAATTTTGAAAATGTTTTATTTTTCCCTATTGATATCTAATATCGTATATTTCACGATGCCAAGTTGTACGGCAAAATCTTAAGAAGCAACAGAGACATAGCCTTTGATTAAAGGTCTGAGCCGTGTGAGTAGCGTAGTGGACTTTCAAATTTTATATACATCTGTTATTTTAATTATTATTCACGCAATTATTCATTAATTTCTAATTGTCTCCATGGGTCTGGCAGTGTTACAGCATTGGTGCGAAGTGTAGAAATGCCTGGAGCAGCACGTTAGTAGCTAGTTACTAATTTGTTAGCTAGTTACATAGTGTAAACTGAAATACCACCTTGATAAGTGTTATATTATTCCGTTATTTTCCGTTTTCGAGTGTTCATAACTCGGAGTAACATTCATATTTCACTATGATATGATTAAAGTGTTGTCAAAATCGCAAAACGTGTTAGTTATGTGCATATCCGTACAGTACCACCAACAGCAAAGGCGAGAGAAACAAAGTGAGCTTGCTTACAACCTTCACTTACAATAATGTGGCAGCTTTCAAGAAAAACCTGAAGACTTTCCTTTTTAGAAAGTGTTATAATAGTGACCTGAAAACTATTAAGCCTGAATACAAATGCTAGCGAAATAACTGATAACGATACAGAGCAAAATATTAACTGGAAAGAAATTATTTTTCCACACACCAAGGCCCGCCTGAACAGACCTTTAGTGTCTGATGGAGGGCGAGAAATAAACCCTAAAAGTAAAAGTAAAAAAGTAAAAGGAAAGAATGTCATTTCCCTCAACTGGCTCGCCTCCTATTATATCAGTCACAGTTCTGTGTAATAAGTCAATATTTATGTTGTAAAGCAAGTATGTGTTTTTAGAATTGGATTTGGATACGTGATAAGTGGGGGCATGGTACTGAGAAAGTAGGAAAAAAAGAAATAGATGTCAGGACTATGCAATGGTGAGTGTTTTTACTTTATTTGTTGTAGTTTACTCTTTTATGATATAGTTTTGCTTAATGAAAGATGAATCTTGGGAATTCAGAAAAAAAAATATTACTTATACAACTGTTTTCAGTTTCATGATTTTTTTTTTCACTTCTAGATAAATTTTAAAAGTAAACATACCTTTGAAAATAGGAAAAAGGCCTATATTTTGGAATGATTTAGAATTATGTGAAAGAACGAGGAATCGCGAGAAACGGAAAAAAATATGCAAATATACTTGTAAGGCTGTTTTCTCCTTTTCATGTTTTTCTAACTTTAAACGGTGAAAACTTCTTGGGAAACAAATGATACTTCAATTTCTAGCCAAATACATGAACCATATATTTTTCCTACTCGCTATCTTGTGTTGAAGCCATTTTGAAGCCATTTCTGACCCTTTTTATTGAAAAAAAAAAAAAAACACCTATTTATGAGTTTTTGGACCCCCTTATATAAAGACAATTATGAGGGACCCAAGTGGGAAACCAGGTATTGTTGGGGGTAGTGAAATGCCAAAAATGAGTGATTTGCAGCAATAATAATAGTCATAATTGCGAATAAACAAAAGATAGCAAGTTCGAAAAATATATAGTTCATGTAAGGGGTTGAAAATTAAGATATAATTATCTATGATTCGCTTCACCTTCTTCTAATGGTTTTTAGTCCACCGTGGCTCGATACTCTTGCAAAATCAACATTGCATCACTGCTTCTATGTTCTGGCAAGCGGTACATGTTGAGCTGCGCTCACAAGCCCCGTGGGTCCTTATTTCGGGGATATTTTTCACTTTCGCATGAGCAACAATAGCTATACACTGAACGGAAAACGTTTTCATCATAATATATTTCCGATATAGAGGAAACTGCACTAAATTTCGAAATAGATGGTACTTCCTTTTTGGAGACGTCTTTATGTGATGGTGGTGAAGCTGAAACTGAAGGGGAGGGTGAAAAAAATGGCTGTTGTTGAACAACATCCGGGAACTTTGCATAAATTTTTTGAAGCTGGTAATT
>NC_090740.1:20554661-20564661 GCF_036898095.1 Palaemon carinicauda | reverse complement strand
AAAGGTCAAGAAAAAAAAAAGTTATATGAATCACTGAAATGAGACGAAGCAAAGAAATATTTGGATGATGCATTGGACCAAGAAAGATCCACAAAAACAGCTTAGCAGAGAATAAATATGACTAAGAGAGATCAAGACCACAGGTTTAGAGAAAAATATAATTTTTTTATGTGGTAACTTAGCTATGCTGAAGAGTTTTGATTAAAAAGAGTTGAACCGAGAATCTTAAACGTATATCTGCCGAGTCTCCAATGACATGTGATTAGTCAAGGTCTAGGAGTAAAGCTTTACGCTTGTGACGGTGCCGAGTGAGGGTTGTGAACTCAAAGGCAGGATGCAATCAACTGAGTTATATTGTTATAGAACACTCTCCTTTATATACAAAACCTCAAGGCAACAGGACATAACAAGTTAACAAGACAGACAATGTTACAGAGGAAACAGCAGACATGAATTTTCATGTTCGTTTAGTGCGAGGGAAGAGCGAAGATACAAGCATAATATATGCAAAAGGAATTATGTACAATTGTGTGACACACGGTTGGTACACGCTATAGACCTTGCGATTAGTTACACTTATCAGATGGGCTCGGTTATCAATACCAATATCGTGCAAATAAAAAACCGAGAGATTTTGCAAACATCTCTGGTAACATCGTATCATGCTGAAGTCGGCGATGCGACGTTCAAAGCGAGCCGATTTCTAAGCGGACAGTTAAGTGATTTAGGATCAAATCAATTCCAAGTCATGCTCTTGGGAGTGGATTAAGTTCTTTTAGAAACGACCATGTAAATATACATTAATATTATCTTCTGTTGGTTGCGATTAAAAAAAAAAATACCTCTACAGGTATCCCTTTGGTTTTTTGTATTGATGACATAATTGCCCTTTTTTCGTAAGTAATTTATATGTATATATATATATATATATATATATATATATATATATATGTGTGTGTGTGTGTGTGTATATATATATATGTGTATATATATATATATATACATATATATATATATATATATATATATATATATATATATATATATATATATATATATGACCCGATCTGGGTCGTATTGGGGTGCAATTAGGGAAACATGACTAGAGAGGAATTCCATGCACAAATAATAGCTGAGTTGATAATTTTACACTTGCTGTATTCTCTTAAGTTTACAAGGGCGCCCTTAATTATGATTACGTTACGTTTCGTTACTAAGAAAAAGCCCTCAGAAAAATGGTACTCGGTTCGGCACACATTTTGGCACCTAACACTCTCTATCGACCTCCAAAACCAGACTGACTCCTATAGGCAGTTTCCCCATCGCCCATAGATGGGCATCGCGATGCCTGATCAATGATTGGTTGTTTTGACCCGAAAGTCTCATGACAACCAATCGGGAGAGGTTTAGGTGACGCCAAGCCCAAGCTAAAATGTAACCATCTTTTTCATAGTGCCACCCAAGCCACATCGTAACCGTCTTTCCTTTAACAAAGAAGAAAAATCTGTTGACACTCACTCATCCCGATCACTAACGGCCAACTTGACTGAGATTAGTTCATATATATATATATATATATATATATATATATATATATATATATATATATATATAATCATCATCATCGTCATCTCCTACGCTTATTGACGCAAAGGGTCTCGATTAGATTTCGTTAGGTGTCTCTATCTTGAGCTTTTAAATCAATACTTCTCCATGCATCTTCTCCAATTTCACACTGCAGCCTTGTAGGCTTGGGTCTTCCAACTCTTCTAGTGCCTTATGGAGTCCAGTTGAACGTTTTGGTGAACTAACCTCTTGTAAAAATCTTCCCTTAATATGATCTTAAATTTCTGTCAGGATACTGAAGCTGATGTGGATAATGACGATATAGTTTCGTACAATTGTCATCATTAACGGTGCTATTAACCGATAGCCTAAATTAACGTGTTATTCCGTCACCTCTAACCTCTTTCTGCCTGACGTCATTAACAATGTGATGAAATCCTAATCCCCGATAGCTCAAAAAAAAAAAAAAAAAAAAAAAAAAAAAAAAAAAAAAAAAATCGAAAGTTCATAATTTCTAAGGATACAAAAACGGTAGGAATTTTAGGCACTGGAATTAAATTACAAAATAAAGAAATCAACTCCTGTTTACATTAATTCTCGCTTGTATTCACCTAACGCTGAGACAAGAATTATTATTATTATTATTATTATTATTATTATTATTATTATTATTATTATTATTAGCTACCCTACAACCCTAGTTTAAAAAGCAGGATGCTATAAGCCCAAGGGTTCCAGTGGGAAAGAGCCCAGTGAGAAACGTAATAAAGAGATAAATAAACTATATGAGAAGTAATGAATAATTAAAATAAAAACATTCTAAGATCAGTAACACCATTAAAACAAATCTTTCATATAAAAAAAAAAAGATTTATGTCAGCCTGTTCAACATAAAAAAACATTTGCTGCAAGTTTGAAATTTTGAAGTTCTGCCGATTCAACCACTCGATTAGGAAGATCATTCCAGATAGGTCGATGTCTTCATGAAGGTGCAGGAAGTGATTACAAGTTATATAACGAATGGGGAATGACATTGCTATAGTCCATTTCTTTTAGCGATGCATATTTGCATCGACTCGCGGCGGTGCCCTTTTAGCTCGGAAAAAAGTTTCTTGATCGCTGATTGGTTAGAATTATCTTGTCCAACCAATCAGCGATCCGAAAACTTTTCCTAGCTAAAAGGGCACCGCCGCGAGTCTGTGCAAATATGCATCGCTAAAAGAAATGGACTATAGTTACTATCATTTATGAAATCAGATTAATCTCGGAGTGGTTTCTGGACGTCCTTTCCGAGTGCCTTTTGTGCTAAGAAGCAAAAGGGGACGTCACTCATGCATTAACTAAGGCGGGAATTTAGCCAGGGTAATCTTGTCCTACTTGTGAAATATGGACGAAAATGTTATTTACAATTGAAAATTAATTAACAATAATCAGTCGGTAAAGCGCAATAGTAAATTTAATAATAAAAAATTGACATCTTCCTTTAGATGAAAATGTAAATTAACTATGTCAATTTACAATTGAAAATTTATTACCAATAATCACTCGGTAAAACGCAATAGTAAATTTAATAATAAAAAATTAACATATTCCTTTAGATGAAAATGTAAATTAACTATGTTGTTATTTACAATTGAAAATTAATTAACAATAATCAGTCGGTAAATCACAATAGTAAATTTAATAATAAAAAATTAACATCTTCCTTTAGATGAAAATGTAAATTAACTATGTCAATTTACGACAAGAAAACTGTTCATGTTATGTTTCTTTTTCTTTTGGCTCTGACAGAATGCAAAGTTTGGCTCATTGTTGTCGTTACTACACCAGCAACGCGAGTACCAACAGCTCTTATTAGTACTATCATTATCACTACTATCATAATTGAAAGTATTTACTGCTGTGATATTTTTTTTTTATCTTTTTATTAAAAAGTTAAATTACATATTCTTTACAATCACAATATTTACAGTATAATCACATTTAATTTCATTTTCCTATAAACAAATCCATCTAATTTAACAATTCACAACATCACACATCTTGATTTTAATTTTTAGTCACTCAAAAATAATAATTTATATACTTTTTGGTGAACATTTATTAGTGAGGGTTTTGATGTCGTTGCCAAATAGGTTGCATTTCGTGTTTAGCAAGTGTTAGTTTTTTTTTTTAGTTAAAACTTCTTTTTCTGAATCCATTTTTCTTCGCGATTTTGTTTGATCAATTATAGGATTTGAATGGGACCTTGATTTGGTTACTTAATTAGATTTATTTTCAACTTAAAAACTAACGAATTTTGATCAGTTATTACTAATTTAAGAACTAAAAAAAATTTGATAAGTTATTTTTAACTTAAAACTAACGAATTTTGATCAGTTATTATTAACTTAAGAACTAAAGATTTTTAATCAGTTATTTTTAACTTAAAAAGTAACCAAAATTGATCAGTTATTACTAATTTAGACAGACATTTTGATCAGTTATAACTAATCTAAGAACTAACAAATTTTAATCAGTTATTTTCAACTTAAAAACTAACGAATTTTGATCAGTTATTACTAATTTAAGAACTAAAAAAATTTTGAAATAAAGAAAAAATTCAGATATATGTTGTAAATATCTTAGATAATTACCGCAATGGTAGAAGGTCTCAAATGCAGTGATAATATTCACATATTTTATCAAATCGCTGCATTGTAAAGTTATAAAATTTGCTATAATCTCATGTTTGGTATTTTCCTCATATGTTTTGTTTTTTTCTTCAATTTTAATTGCACTCTTTTCAATATAACTAAATATTATTTCATTTGATTATAGTTTCACCATAAGACAAGACCCAATAACCTCCATGTAAACATATATATTTCATAAAAGTCCTCAATTTTTTTTTCTGAGTAATACAACAAGAATAAAAGGTCTCATTTTTATATGTCTGTATGCTACTTGATCGTCATTATTTTAAGAGATAAATACTCTTAAGCATTCGTGGTTTATCATTTATAATTATTCATTACGTAAACAGTTAATATTCTGTACCACACTGTTTTATACATGCTCACCCTGTGACGGCATTGCATTTTTTTTATTTGCCTCTTCGCTTGCTCTTCCTTGCACTGATAATAGACCAACCTGTGTAAACTTGCTAGGTAATGTTTGATTTTGTTTGAATTTTTGTGACGTTCTTGCTCGCAAATCCTTGTATATAAGCTCGATGTGGATTAGAGAAAGTTTAGTTGCATTTCTCTCGCTTCTGTATTACAACCCAACAGACCACTCGCACAATTCAAAGAACACATGTTTAGGGAAAAAAAAAAAAAAAAAAAAACGTTCAAATTAAGGAAATGCGATGCTAAAGTATAAGTCGTAAAGTCGAGCTGAAACTGTAAACAAGAGCGTTGCTCAGTGAAGTCTCCCTCTCCTTATAGTACTTTATTTATTCTTGGTCACTAAACGTCAGACACTAAATTCAGTTAAGCAGTCTGGCGGACACGTGCAGAGCAAGTTTATACCTGGTGTCACCGAGACAAAGCAGCAGTGTCTGTCCTTCCCTTACCCCTCCCCCCCTCCCCCTCTGAGAGTCGAAATTGGCACTGGGGTTTTCATTGATTCGAAATATACAGTAAATAGCCATTCTGACCACACACAGTAAATTTGTAATGGTTCCTTCCTTTACATTTAACAGTGCTTTGTAGAGGTGTTTTAAGTTATAAACTCAAGATATGAAATCAAATAGATATACATCCTTCGATTAAGAATGATTGTTAGTTGATATTCATTAAAGTGGAACCATGAGAGAACAAACTCTCGCAACCTTCTTTGGTTACTGATTATTATCAGTTTGTATTTTTGGGCAATGAATATAATCTACTAACATATTATTATTATTATTATTATTATTATTATTATTATTATTATTATTATTACCACCAAAACTACCTGCTAGGCTACAGTCATAGTTGGAATTACCGGATGCTATAAGCCAAAGGGCTCCAACAGGGAAAATAGCGCAGTAAGGAAAAGGAATAATTAAACCAATAGAATGGTGTGCCTTAGTGTACCCTTAAGCAAGAGAACTCTAACCCAAGACAGTAGAAGGCATGGTACAGAGGCTATGGCACTACCCGAGACTAGAGAACAATGGTTTGATTTTGGAGTGTTCTTCTCCTAAGAGCTGCTTATCACAGCTAAAAAGTGGTCACTGAACAATTACAGTGTAGTAGTTAACCTCTTGACTGAAGAAGAAATTTTCGCTTAATTAAGTGTTGTCAGATGTATGAGGAAAGAGGAGAATATGTAAAGAACATGCCCGACTATTCGGTGTATATGTAGGCCAAGGAAAAATAAGTCGTAACCAGAGAGAGATCCAATGTAGTACTGTCTATCCAATCAAAGGACCTAATAACTTTATTTTTTAGCTCTGTATATTAGTATGTTATAAACTGTCCCGTCTGTAACTTGATAATGAGGTCGCAATGCTCATTTCATTTTATTTCACAAAACATTTTCGAAACAAACCACCTCATTCACTTAAAACTGCTTGATGATAAAACTTGATAAGTTTTGAGGAGTTGATTTCTTGGTACAATATGGCAAACTTCAATGTATCACTCACATGGTGTCATTACAGAGTCGAATGGTTATTATTATTATTATTATTATTATTATTATTATTATTATTATTATTATTATCATCTAAAGTACAACAATAGTTGGAAAAGTAGGATGCCATAACCCCAAGGCCTCCAATAAGGAAAATAGCCCAGTGAGGAATGGAAGTAATGAACATTGAAAATATATTTTAAGAACACTAACAAACATTAGCATAGATCTTCCATATATAAACTTCGTAAATGATATGTTGCATCGTTCAGTCAAAATCATAACTGTAGTAGAGTTTTTTCTCGTTACTAATACTTCTTTTTATTTTCTGTATCATTAATGTCATGAAACATGTAATCAGCTATAAGTATGGTACTTTTATTTTGGCAAATCAAGATCTTAACATTTTGCTCAAATTGCTGATTAGGAAATTCAGCTGTACCACGGCCCTTTTGTAAAAGGTAGTACGTGTTTAAATCTTTGTCAGTAGTAGTAGTAGTAGTAGTAAGTTTTTTTTTTTTTCTCTCCTCCATGAGCCCCATGTGTTGCTGGAAGTACTTGACCTGTAGATTTCTGTGAAGGAAATTGCAATATTTCTCAAGACCCCGTTTGAGAGCTGACTTCATATTACCATATAAAATTTCTTTCATTTTTTTAGAAGTTTCTAAATAATATCTTCCTCATTATGCAATATTTTAGAGATTATTTACGGTATATAACTGTTTTATCAATGATAGCAAGCATATGGTACCCTTGCACATCTCCGTTTTACTGTTTGGTTGTTTCTTTAACAAGTCACGTTATCCGCGCAGAGATCACTGCAGGATCCCTTTGTTTGTAAATAATGTTCGCTAAGTCGCATCCCTTATTTGATTCAAGTTGTCAAAGCCACACCATCAGCATATTCAACGATAATGATAATGTTTCTTATAAAATTCTCTGTACCCACTAGCTGATCAGCAATTATTTCTAAGTGGCCATTGCCACAAAGGACATTCATATGAACAAAAATCATTCGCATTTATAAACTCTAACTGACGCAATTGAAAATATTAACTTTTTTTACGCAAGATGGGTGTTTGATATTACTCTGTCTATTCAAATCTTTGCAACATCTCGATTTTATCTTGTGATAAGTATCTCTTTTTATTGTATGGAACAATTAGTAAATTTAACGAATTCCGAAATACATTCTTTCTTTTCATGGCCACCTGCACAATTTTCACAAGCTCTGCCATCCTTTTTTTAACTTATATTTCTTCTGAAAATTCCCACATCTTTGATAATAAAGGCATGGTAGAGTACATGGCAAATACCCCGTATGTCATAAATGACCCATTGTAACAGCTTTATTGCTATCATCATAAATGTCTTATCGAATTTCAGCATTACACCTTAAAATGACATCGGTAGTCCCGCCATAAACGGATTTCGGAAATAACATGCTCCTCTTCTCCTTGCAATAAAAATCGGTTCCAGATAACAATATTTGTCAACTAATGGTTTACTATATCGTTAACCATATCATAAACAAAAGAGAACATTTGGTCTCAGCTTTCCTATCTTTTATATAGCAGTACTTTTTCCCATATTATGTTCTCTAGTCCCGGCATTACTGGTTCCCTTAGCAGAACCAGCAACATAGCCATTGAAATTAGACCTTCTATCAGCAATTGGAATGTCTTCAAGTGCATTAGCAACCTTATTTTTCTTCTCAGTGCTTTTTGTCTGCAACTTTTGAAGGTCTTTTTACAAATGGCTTCTTTTCCGGATTTTTTTTTACCTTAGTCACCTTCTTCTTTATGGGGTCAAATATCTTTATTGTAGCAAATGTTTTTATGTTGGACAGGCTGATGTTGTTACTGTTTTTTAAATATTTTACTTTAAATTTTCATTATTTCTCATATGGTTTAATTATTTCCTTGTTTCTTTCCTCACTGGGCTATTTTTCCCTGTTGGAGTCTTCGGGCTTATAGCATATTGCTTTTTCAACTAGGGTTGTAGCTTAGCTAGTGATAATGGTAGCAATGATAAATCCAATAATTTAATATCTTTCCTTAGATAATTCTAGTCACCTTCCGATAACTCTACTTTCTTCATAAAATTTTATAAATTTATGTTGAGAACGTAGCGTAAATTTCTAAAGTTTTCTGTTGGTTCTTTTTTATAAGTATATCAAATCACCCATAGTAGCATCACGTTCAGCAATTTCTTGATCTCTCTGTTAAAGTTCCTGCCTCATTTCAAACATAATGATCTGTATTTCATCACTTTATTTCGCTGTTTGATAGTGATTAATAATACACCAAGGAGAGAGCCATTTCAGTTGCTTGACGGCATCGTCTCTCTCTCTCTCTCTCTCTCTCTCTCTCTCTCTCTCTCTCTCTCTCTCTCTCTCTCTCTCTCTCAGCCCCACCTCTGCCCATTTCTGAACTATGGGGTCGGTTGTGTTGATGCTTCGCCTCAAACTTTTTCTATATAGAAAAAAAAAAAAAACCGTGAACAAATTACAGTCTCTTTCCCCAAGCTATAATGCAGGTTAGTTTACACCTGTATTGTTCAACTGATATTTTCTTCTCGTACAGCAAAAGTAATTTCCCTTCGGAAAAAGTTTAGATCCGCTCAAGATGAGAGAGCGTTCTGCAAGCGCGTCTTAGTTCCAACGTTGCTCTCGAATCAATATTTATGAAAGTGGTATGTTCATTCAGTCAGATATTTGTCAACTATGTGAGCCTTTCCTTGTACTGTACTCCTAAACGTTATACTGTAAAGCTTATTTATACTTACAGGTCCTTGACTGTGAACTTTAAAGAGAAACGCCTCTTAACATCTTGTATTTCAACCTTAATTGCAGGTGGCCAAAATATATACTGTATCCATAAACAAAATCACACTGATTATGTTAATGTTTAACATAATCATGATAGGTTATTAACTATGTGAGAGAGAGAGAGAGAGAGAGAGAGAGAGAGAGAGAGAGAGAGAGAGAGAGAGAGAGAGCCTTACTTTACCTTATTGCCTTATTTTATGTTTGGGTTCCCCCAGGTCCCTCAGTGTGAGGCACCTCGTATATCCAACAGAGAGTTGCTAATGCATCTTCCGGTGTATTTTGCATCTTCCAGTCTTGGATGGTCTGGGATGCATCTTGGGTGTTTATCGAGCTTATTCTTAAACACATCTACGCTCACTCCTGATATGTTTCTTAGATGAACTGGCAGCACATTAAATAGTCGCTGCATTATCGATGCTGGTGCGTAGCGAGAGAGAGAGAGAGAGAGAGAGAGAGAGAGAGAGAGAGAGAGAGAGAGAGAGAGAGAGAGACCTTACCTTATTGCCTTATTTCATGTTTGAGTTCCCCCAGGTCCCTCAGTGTGAGGCACCTCGTATATCCACCAGAGAGTTGCTATTGCATCTTCCGGTGTATTTTGCATCTTCCAGTCTTGGATGGTCTGGGATGCATCTTAGGTATTTATCGAACTTATTCTTAAACACATCTACGCTCACTCCTGATATGTTTCTTAGATGAGCTGGCAGCGCATTAAATAGTCGCTGCATTATCGATGCTGGTGCGTAGTGAGAGAGAGAGAGAGAGAGAGAGAGAGAGAGAGAGAGAGAGAGAGAGAGAGAGAGAGAGAGAACAACGATGAATACACCCCGGATTCAAGCAAGACATCTGCAACTGTCCAAGTTACATGTAGCACCTCACTATCTTTTTAATTGACACTTATATTTTTTTTTTTTTTTTATAGTTGACAGTAAACAGGGAAGGAGACATAGGATATGAAATTCTCAGACATTGAGAGTAGCAGTTATCCTTAAACTTACTACAAGT
>NC_090740.1:20529661-20544661 GCF_036898095.1 Palaemon carinicauda | reverse complement strand
ATTCTGGTAAGCAAGCATTGCAAATCCTGTGGTATTCTGCTGACAAGAACACCATCATCAACATACTGTAGATCTGCTAAATTCCTATCACCAATCCAGTCCAATCCTTCTCCACCATCTCCGACTCTTCTATGCATTACAAAATCCGTGAGGAGGATAAACAACATAGGTGACAACAAAATCCCTTGGAATACTCCGCTGTTCACTGGAAATTCATTTGATAAGACTCAATTAACATTAACTTTGCACTTGCCATGCTCACGGACAGACTTAATCAAATTTACGTATTTAAGAGGAATTCTATAACGCAAAACTCTCCATAAAATTGACTGGTGCACACTATCAAAGGCTTTTTCATAGTCCACAAATGCTATCAAAAGTGGATTTCTATACTCTATGCATTGCTGTACAACATGTCTCAAAATGAAAATTTGGTCAGTGCAACTTCTACCTTTTCTAAATCCTGCTTGTTCATTTCTCAGCTTTTCATAAATATTTCTCTCCATTCTCTTAAGAATATGCTTACTATATATTTTCATGACAACTGACGTAAGTGTTATGCCTCTACAATTATTGCAATCAGTCGGGTCTCCTGTTTTTGCCAGTTTCACCAACATTCCTAACTGTGACGAGCTGAGAGAAGGTTATGACTCAAAGACAGGATGAAAGCAACTGAGTAAATTTATAACAGAACTCTCTCCTTTATATACAAAAACTCAATGCAACAGGAAATTTCCTGTTCAAAACCGACACTGCATCGGTTAACAGTTACCGGTGAGAAAACATACATTTTATTTCAGGTTCTTTTTAGTGTGAGGGGAGAGCGAAGATACAAGCATAATATATACACAAAATGAAATGCCGTTACTATGTACGATCGTTTAACACACGCTTGGTACATGGCTCCCCCCCCTAAAAATGATATACTGTACATGTTAAATAGGGCGCCCTGATCTAGAGTGGCGAACTGTAGGGCGGGTTATCTGTCAGGAGATAAGCAGGTTTTAGACGATCAATAGAGACCCAGTCTTCTTTGCCACGAATGTTTAGTAGGAATGCTTTCGGACTGCGTCGGATCACAAGGAAAGGGCCCGTGTTAGGGGGCGATAGCGGTGGCTTGCTAGGGGCATTGCGCAGGAAGACGTGCGTTGCAGAGTGCAAGTCTGTCGGTATGTGATGCTTCGCTGGGTTCTTGTAAGTCTGGCGGCATGGAGTAAATTTTCACACGACGTGACGTATGAGCTGGAGATCGTCGGAGGAGGTTGTAGAAGGAAAAAATTCGGCAGGGACGACCAACCATTCCAGCTGCCGAGACGTCGAGGGCATCTTTAGGACTGGTCCTTAAGTCCCAGGAGGACCCAGGGAAGCTGAGTAAACCAGTTGGATTCCTTGCAGCGGGACATCAAAGCTGCTTTGAGGGTGCGATGAAAATGTTCAACCATTCCATTGGCAGCGGGGTTGTAGGCAGTTGTCTGATGTAGGGTAATGCCCAGGAGATTCGCTAATGATGTCCACAATTGTGAGGTGAAAGTGGTACCCCTGTCAGAAGTAATATGCTCAGGGATACCAAATCTTGCAATCTATCCTGAGAGTAAAGCAGATGTACATGAGGCGGACGTTGCAGTTTCCATGGGAATGGCTTCAGGCCAACGAGTGGAGCGATCGATGATGGTAAACAGGTAACGATGTCCTTGTGATGTAGGTAGGGGGCCTACAACATCGACATGAATGTGTGCGAAACGACTCGAAGGTTGAGGAAAGGTGCCCACTCCTGAATCCGTGTGTCGATGTACTTTGGAAGTTTGGCAAGAAGTACAGGCGCGGACCCAATCCCTAGCATCCTTAGAAATGCCGTGGCAAATGAACTTCGTCTTCAGCAGCTGTGCGGTAGAACGGCACGAGGGATGTGAAAGGCCGTGAATGAAATCAAACACCTGCCGATGCATGGGAGCAGGAATCCAAGGTCGCAGTCTTCCAGTACTGACGTCACAGAGGAGGGTGGTGTTGGAGTCTTTGAGGGGTAAGTCTTCTCAATGGAGGTACGTGCAGGATGTCCTACATGCTTGATACTCCGGATCCTGTCGTTGGGCTTCAGCCAAGGCGTTGTAATCCAATCCCAGTTGAACGGCAGCCAACGTGTTTCTTGACAGGGCATCGGCAACAGGATTCATTTCCCCAGGGATGTATTGAAGGGTCCAATTGTATTGAGCCACAGCGGAGAGTTGTTGGCGTTGACGGGCGGACCAGGCGTCAGACTGTCAAGTGAAGGCGTGCACCGGAGGCATGCGGTCTGTGCGAATAACGAAGGGCATACCTTTTAAGAAATGGCGAAAGTGATGGACAGCCAAGTGCACCACCAGCAATTCGCGATCGAAGGTAGAATAACCCCATTCTGCCTTGGACAGTTTTCTGCTGAAGAAGGCCAATGGGCGGTGCGAGCTTTTGACCACCTGCTCGAGCACTGCACCAATAGCGACGTTGCTGGCATCGGTGGAGAGAAGGAGAGGGGCATGTGGGATAGGAAAAGTGAGAGCCTCAGCGGTTGATAGGGCCTTCTTTGAACTGCAGAATGCCGCTTCTTGAAGGGGACCCCACTTCAGGTCCTTTGGCTTGCCCTTGAGGGAGGCGTTGAGGGGAGCAAGAGTGGCGGCAATGGCTGGCAGAAAACGGTGATAATAGTTGATCATGCCCAAGAATTCCTGCAGAGCTTTGACGGTCGAGGGCGCGGGGAAGTCCTGAACGGCTGCTACCTTCTCAGGGAGGGGTTGGACTCCTTCAGGAGTGATACGGTGCCCTAAGAACGACACTTCGTTGGTGCCAAAGGTACACTTGTCATACCGGACTACAAGGCCGTTTTGTTGCAGGCGGTCGAGGATGATGCGCAGGTGACGGAGGTGTTCCTCTTTTGAGGAGGAGAACACAAGTATGTCGTCCACATAACATACACAGAAGGGGAGGTCCCCTAAGATGCCATCCATGAGACGTTGAAACGTGGCCCCAGCATTACGAAGGCCAAAACTGGAGTAATTGAAGGTGTATGTACCAAACGGAGTGGTGATGGCGGTCTTGGGGATGTCTTCAGGGTTCTTAGGCACCTGATAATACCCCTTCAGGAGGTCGAGCGTAGAGAAAACCTTCGTTTTGTGCAGGTAGAAGGTAACGTCGGTGATGTTTGGGAGGGGGTAGTGATCCGGTTCTATTTGCATGTTCAGGCGCCTGTAATCCCCGCACGGACGTAGGGAGCCGTCTTTCTTCAGAACGATGTGTAAGGGTGATGACCATGGGCTGGAAGCCTTTTGATAAAGGTCCATTTCCTCCATTTCGGCAAACGTCTGTTTGGCAGCTGCCAATCGTTCCGATGCCAGACGTCTGAATTTTGCGAAGACTGGGGGTCCCGTCGTCTTGATATGGTGATAAATGTCGTGCTTGGCAGGAGCCATAGGCGTTTGGCGAAGTTCTGGACCAAAAACTTCCGGATACGACGTGAGGAGGTGGGCGTGGGCATCCATGGGTGTGATGATGTGGAGAGCGAGGTTGGAGGGGGCCGGGTTGAAGAGGTGCCAACAAGTACGAGTCTGCGTTAACCAATCGTTGGTGGGTGACATCGACCAGAAGGTGGAAATGAGAGAGGAAATCTACACCGAGGATTGGCAATGTGACATCAGCAACGAGAAACTTCCTATTAAATTTACCGTTTCCAAACGATAATGTGAGATTCTCGTAACCGTAGGTTGGTATCGCAGATCCGTTGGCAGCTACCAAGCGAACGTTGGCAGACGTAGACAGACTACGTCGTGACCTGAAGAGTTCCCTTGGCAAAAGAGAACGACAAGCACCCGTGTCTACCAAAAATCGCATGCCCGTTCTTGCATCATGTAAAAAAGAAAAGATTAGAAACGCGGTGGCCTACTTACACGTTTTTTTGGCCACTGACAATCTTTGGCACAGTCACTCCGGGGTCACCAATGTGACGAGCTGAGAGAAGGTTGTGACTCAAAGACAGGATGAAAGCAACTGAGTAACTTTATTACAGAACACTCTCCTTTATATACAAAAACTCAATGCAACAGGAAATATCCTGTTCAAAACCGACACCGCATTGGTTAACAGTTAACAGTGAGAAAAACATACATGTTATTTCAGGTTCTTTTTAGTGCGAGGGGAGAGCGAAGATACATGCATAATATATACACAAAATGAAATGCCGTTACTATGTACGATCGTGTGACACTCGGGGTCGGTACATAACTCCTATTCATCAGGTTTTGCCTCTACATGCCACATTCTACAAAATAATCTTGTATATATTTTAGTGGTCACTTCATTTTTGGTCAGTATCATCTCGGCAGTTATTTCATGGTATCCAGGGGCTTTACATCTCTTTAGTGTTTTGAGGATAGATTCAACTTCAAACACACTAAATTCATTCATGGTCACATCAAGGTCTTCATCAGCTTCAGGTATATCAGTCAAATTATTCCCTTCATATGTCCTATTCATAACCTCACTTAAGTGTTCCATCCAACGTTACCTTTCTTCATCTTCTGTTGTTATAACAGATCCATCTCTCTTTTTTATGGGTATATGCTTCTTCTTTGCCTCAGTAGAGATTTCATTAATAATTCTCTTGGCAATTCTTACACTATAGCCACTTCCTGAATTCATAGCTTTGTCAGCCTCATCTGCTTTACTGTCTAAATATTGTCGCCAGTCATTGCTAATTTTTCTTCTGACCTCACTATCAATACACAAATATATATATATACGTATATATATATATATGTATATACATATATATATATATACATATACATATATATATATATATATATATGCAGTATATATATGTATACATATATGTGTGTGTATGTATATAATTGTATATATGTGTATGTATATCTTAACAGTTCACTTGTGCGTGCGACCTCTCAAATAACAGTGAACCAGGAGGGATAGACAAACCTAATGTTTATGTTTTTATTACACAAATAAAGGTCCATTACTGACTATTTTTCTATTTTTCCTTTTTTTTGCAAAATCTGTTTATATATAACATTTAGGAAGAGCTTCAGGTTTGAAAAGTATGAAAATGGCATATATATATATATATATATATATATATATATATATATATATATATATATATATATATATATATATATACAATTAATAGACAATCTTTTAGTGGCGTCCAAAATTCGAAGATTGTTTCTCTTCGGACAGAATGTCCTGCAGATAGTTTTCAGGATAACAGCAGAAATACATTTACTCTTCTCCATTTATTGTTTGGTGTCGACACGTGTTTCGGATCTCTTTGCGACACTTCTTCTGGACTATATTGAGTTTTGGCATTACACTTTAATATATAGGTTATGGTGGTGAAAATTTGATACAAAATTTTTTGGATATTCCGAAAAACATTCAAGAAAAATTGTTAAATGAAAACTTCAGATTCTTTAAATTATAAATACGAAAATTTAAGATCATTTTTAAATACATGAATGATTTGTCAAAAGGTTCTATTAATATCATGAAGATCCCGATTCCATTATTTGCAGCCAGACCGACGTCAGTTCCTCAGGAACGCAGTCTCTTGTTCAAAGCAGAACAAATTGTGAAGCTTACTCGATCCCGCAGAGATTTGTTATGTGATCTACATTGATCTCGGACTCAATTCCATTTGGAGCGGCGTCTTTACTTATGAAAAATTGTGGTTTCGAGGCTCCTGCATTTTCTTTGCAGTGGAGCAGTTTCTGAACTCCTATCCATGCCATTTTTCTTCTTTCTCCGATGCAGCTCAAGCTTCCAAAATTGCAAAAGGGTTGAGGCAGAGCTTTCAAAACTGACCTCATTTGTGCAACGCTGCCTAGGACGTGAAGCTTACTCGCTCCCTCAGAAATTCCATATATGAAGACTACCTTGATCCCTGAGTACAATTCATCTGGAACTACATCACTCTCCACAACAGCTTGAAGTATCTTGGCCCCATCATTCTCTCCTTGGTGAAGCATCCTCTGCGCTTCCATTCAGGTTGTCCATGTCTTGCCACTTCTAAATACGGTACTTTGGCATGTTATTCTACGTTACAATGAATAGACAATGTCTTAGTGGCGTCTATATATATATATATATATATATATATATATATATATATATATATATATATATATATAAATATATATATATATATATATATATACCTTTTTCACCATATATCTGGCCCCCTTCGATTAGTGGTTCTAAAAGGAAAGGAGAAAGCATAACAGTTTCACAATGTTTGGTGATAGGAAACTACTAACCCCATACCCATTTACAACCTGATAGATGGGAGCATTATGCTAAGAACTATCCACACGCACCTACTTAACAAGAGTGCAGTGCTGCACCACTGCCAGGATATCCTACTTTGGTTGCTTTGCTCTCAGTATCTAGTGTCCGCCGTGCGCGCGCGTGTGTGTTTTTTTTTTTTTTTTTTTTTTTTTTTTTGTCATTCACGTGTATTATGAAATCTAGCCGGAGGATGTTATTCATAGTGTTCATTATAAGTGTATTAGGGTTTAATTATTCATCATATTCGATATAACACGCATTGCTCTTATTTAAACTAGTTCAAATGAGGAACCACGCTAAGTGCCACTTGGGAAGGGATTAACCCAGTGATATCGTGGTTAAGTAGAGAGGAAGTGGAGTGGAAAGACGAGGACATAAAACTCTAGACAAGATGGAACCATTGCAATGCTGATTAACATAATTCACATAGCTAATCTAAAGATCACTCTTTCCAAGGAACTATACTGAATATATATTTCATTGATTCAATAAAAAAATATATATTTACTAAAGCTGATGAATTAAAACTAATTTTGGGAATTCAAAAGCTTTCGCTATCATTTAAATATTTCTTTCGCCAGTCAGTACCTGGTGGAACGTATCCAACTGTGTCTCATCTATTCCCATCGTGCTTCATAATATTTATTTTTTATTCTTCTAAGATTTCATGTGCATATTACGTCCCTTCAAAACTAGCACCGCTTTCATTCCTCCCCGCATGAGACATACCTGCCTAAAATAGCAAGACGACTTAGCATTAACCCGCTCTGACTTGTTTACAAAGCATAAGAAGAGGAAGTCCAAAACATATTTAGTGGACAGTTGATGGGCATCCGGCCAACAGGAACATTTGGCTCATACCGAAATATTGCCAAATGATTACTTGAACGACATGCTCTGCTTTACAGGTGGTTAGGGCGGCAGCTGGTTTCGCTTTGAACTGCCAAAGGGTATTAAAAGCTTCGTCTCTGACAGACGCCCCCATGTTAAATAGATACTATGTTGATCATTAACGACCAAAGTCTTTCGGGGAATTATTGGCCGAGTCTCCTTCTTCCTTCGCTCCCCTTGACAGATCTGGTGGCGGAGGCCATTTCACTCAAACGAGGTCAAATCTTTCGAACTTCGGATCATTATCCATCGTCTGAGAATTTCGTCTTGAGACTGATGAAACGGATCTGGACTGTCATCAACTATCGTTAGGAATATCTGTCATCTCGAAAGAATAATGATAAAAGGATATTTATTTTAGCGTTGTTGATGTCTGTGGCTAAAAAGAGTCTTCACTCTATTAAGTTTAAGGAATCGATGGATCTCAAATGTGTATCTATAAGATCTTGGATAATTTCAAGTAGCCATACTCATGCTGTCCCTATTAGTTTATCAATGTTTAGGAATCCCTATATTTTAGGAGAGTGATACTCCTCATTGAAATTCATGTTCATGAGAGAGAGAGAGAGAGAGAGAGAGAGAGAGAGAGAGAGAGAGAGAGAGAGAGAGAGGTTATATGTATGTACAGTTAAACTTTAGAGTTAGGCAGTCTGGTAGAAAACGAAACAGAGCAGTTATCTAACACTACAATAAAAACCGACGCAAAACTAAAGAAGAACCCTAGTAGTTGGAGGATAATCTGAACTTCGTCAGCCTCATAAACTAACTGCCTAAGTCATTTTCTCCACTTGTTGGGAAATAAAAAACCTTCTCATTTCCTAATTCTTCATATCATTTTGTTGAGCTTCAATTCACAAATTCTGATTCACAAATTCTTCTATTAAGAATTTGTGAATTGAAGCTCAACACAATGATATAAAGAATTAGGAAATGAGAGGGTTTTCTTTTGATTTCCCAAGTGGAGAAAATGACTTAGGCAGTTTAGTTTATGAGGGTGACGACTTGAAAAAATAGGAAGTTAAAGAATCTCACAGACATCAAAGTCCTTTTCATTTGAAAAGACAAGTAAATAAAAACTCAATGACTATACGTATTTCCTACGATGATAATAATAGATTTGCGTGTACGATTTTACCCATCGCCAATGGGACGACGAAATCATCATATTGAATTTGAATTCGGAAATGATAAAATCGAAATAGATCTCGCAAGCATTAAGATTTACGTAAAGGAAAAGTATGTAATATTTCATTACAGCATTTGCATAGAGTCTGATTTTCCCCAAAATCTAGAAGTCTGCAAACACCTAATCAAAAAAAAAAAAAAAAAAAAAAAAAAAAAAAAAAAAAAAAAAAAAAAATAGTTTCACATCAAATTTAAAACGACCACGAAACCAGGGGCCAACAAAACAATAGCAATTAGCAGCCAGCACTAAACTCCTAAAGACAGGGTTAGAATTTCTTGAAACATTAACGTTGGCGTTAAATAAGAGGCGAAAAAAGGGATTTTGACGAAGGAAAAATTTATTTCTGGGCGAGGAACCTGTGTCGCCCAGTGAAATGCTCCTATAGCACTATTTCTAAGGCATAGTTATTGCTAAATATACCAGAGAAAAAAAGGATGTATGGATTGCCAGGAATAAACCCAGCTCGCTCACTCTATAAGTGTCGGTATAGTAAACTGGGGCGTGATAGAACCACGACCATAGGTCCCTCACCAGTTAGACCTCTCCCTCATCAACATCCCCCGAACAACGAGGTGCCGTCCTACACCCGTCTGCTGCCTCCTACTACGACTATCCTTCCCCACCCCATTACTTCGTTCCTCAAAATGAGCAGTAATTTATTTTCACTCCAATATGACGAAACTCTTTTAGCCGATTACACTAAAACTCCATTCATGAAATAAGTAATCTCGTCCCTTAAGACCACTATCAATCATACTGATTTATGAAGGTCAAATCATCGGAACATATGGGCAAACGTAAATCAACTTTTTTTTCGATTTATGGTTATTCCCTACCGGGAGATGATCCAAATTCCCAGAAATATTTACGATCAAAAAAAAAAAAAAAAAAAAGGGGGGGGGGGTGGGAGGGGGACAACGTTTGCCCTACATCATCACCACCCGTGTTAGTGGGAATTTTATAGATGAGGAGATAATTTCGTGGATTTATAGACTAAGAAAAAGAAAAGATAGAAAGAAACGAAATGTCAGCAATAATCTCCTAAATAAGATATCCGCCAGAGCGATCCCTTTAAGATATTTAATAAGAATCCTTGCTCATATAAGTGCTTGAGGTATATCGTTGTATATGGGGGTAAATTTACGACTGGAAATCTTATTCCCTGGTTAATTAATGAGAGAGAGAGAGAGGAGAGAGAGAGAGAGAGAGAGAGAGGGAGAGAGGAGAGAGGAGAGAGAGAGAGAGAGTTTTTTGATCAGGAGAGAAAAATTAAAAATTAATTAACAATATTTTTGAACAGTAAACTAATTGAGAAATTGCAAGAGAGAGAGAGAGAGAGAGAGAGAGGAGAGAGAGAGAGAGAGAGAGAGAGAGAGAGAGAGAGAGAGAGAGAGAGAGATTAATTGAATACTTTTAGGTGAAATCTAATTGAGAAAATTCGAGTAGGAGAGAGAGAGAGAGAGAGAGAGAGAGAGAGAGAGAGAGAGAGAGAGAGAGAGAGAGAGAGAGAGAGAGAGAGAGAGAGAGAGAAACATGAAGCCTTACAAACCGGATATCTAGTCGCTTGGTAAACATCTCGTCAGCCATCTCTAAGAGGAAAGCTAAGCACCAGTCGTAAGTTGCCCTTAAGCACTTGATCTGCTGACGAGACGCGAAGCGCATCATCCATCAGATGCAGCATCAGTCGTCAATTAGCATGACCACCAGAAGGACACGAAAACACACGGAGGTGCTGAACACGGCAGAATTGTGCCATCTTCGGTATTTTCTTCTTCTTCTTCTTCTTCTTCTTCTTCTTCTTCTTCTTCTTCTTCTTCTTCTTCTTCTTCTTCTTCTTCTTCATCTTTTTTTTTTTTTTTGTCAAGGAAAAGCTTTCAAGATTCATGATGAATTGTGAAAAAAATACGAAAAGGACAAAGAAGTCTGATTAATTCCAGAGCGTAATGCATTTCGGTATTCAGACTAGAAATTTATTCTGAGCATAGTTATGATGTCAAATTAGTTATTCAGTAAAATACGAAAAGGACTGGGGAAAAAGATTAATTCCAGAGAGTAATGCATTTCAGTATTTAGACTAGAAATTTATTCTGAATGTAGTTATGATGTCAAATTGGTTATTCAGAAAAAAAAAAAGGATTAATTCCATAGAGTAACATTTCGGTATTCAGACTAGAAATTAATTCTGAATATATTTATAATGTAAAATCAGTTATTCAGTAAAATACGAAAAGGCCTCTGAAGAGTGATTGATTGATTGATTGATTGATTTAAAGTTTTCAGGCATCCTGACTTGATTAATTTAGGAGAATAGTGAATTTCGGTATTCAGACTAGTAATTTATTCTGACTGTAGTTATGATGTAAAATTCGTTATTTAATATTCTTATAATTGAGTATGTTAGATGTGGCATGTAGGAAAATGTGGTTTAATTAGCAATATCTCCTTTTTCACCTTTACTTATACAACAATCTTCACTAAGAATTATAGACGAAAACCATTCTAAAATTGTTTAGAATGTGACATAACTTATTTTTAACATAAAACAAATACATTGTTTTTATTGTCTTATCAATAAGAGCATAGTTAAAATATTTAAATAAAAAATAGACCAAGTATCGACAAGAAACACTTATAGGATATAAAACACTTAATGTAACGCATTACAGATTAATACCAGATTTATATTCTCTATGACGAAAAAAAAACATTTTAATACATACGAAATTGAAGGTGTGTTACTCCCCTCAACTGGCAACGCTGTTGGAAGAAGCAAGACTTCTAAAATGATGGATGGGAGAACACACTTATGTCCCTTGTTACTTGATGGTTTTCGTCTACAGAAATTAAGTGATATATCAAACGAAATGCACCACCAATATCAATACTACTATTACCAGTACCACCATTCGTGTATTTTTTATCATTACTACTGGTGTTATCATTGACATTATTTGTAATAATAATAGTAGCACTAGAGGTAACAATAAGAAACGAACAATTGGATAAGAAACCGAAAAGTATGTAAATATACATTTCAGCAAGTTTATTGAAGTTTGCATACTTCAGTGTACAAGTTTCGCCACGGAAAATATCAAGCAAATCAATTGAATTAAATCGAGTACTTTTCAGAGAAAAAAAAAATATATAGCCGATCTCATTGTGTAGGATAATGTATCTTATTTACCTAAGCGTTCACCAAAACTAATGCATTTTCTATAAGTAGATTAGATACAGTACCAAGATTGTATTGACCATCGAGTTTTTTCTTCATTTCATCCTCCCCCACACTTGTTGCAAATTATAAATTTATTGATCGTAGAGACAAAACGATCAATAAATTTATAATTTGCAACAAGTGTGGGGTAGGATAAAAAGACGATGCCTCAAAGGCCATGAGATATAAAACAACAACAACAACAAATTCAGCTGTTTCTAGTTCACAGCAGGACAAAGGCCTCTGAAATGTCTCTACTCATGTCTTGGGTTTGGCCAATTTTCATCAGCACGCTGGCCAGTGCGGAAATCAAACCAGTAGGGGTGGCCTTGACTATAGTCCATTTCTTTTAGCGATGCATATTTGCACCGACTCGCAGCGGTGCCCTTTTAGCTCGGAAAAGTTTCCGGATCGCTGATTGGTTGGACGAGATAATTCCAACCAATCAGCGATCACGAAACTTTTCAGAGCTAAAAGGGCACCGCTGCGAGTCGGTGCAAATATGCATCGCTAAAAGAAATGGACTATAGTAAAGTTTTTCTGATCATGGTAAACTCAAACCCTTTAACCACGTTAAGGTATCCCTACTTAGAAAAGGATGATATATATGTTACGCAAAATGTGGATAATTGCCAAATGTGTACAATTTGCAATTAATTTTGCCTATTGTGTACAATTTGCGGGCACCAAGCGCTGCAAATTGTACACAATAGCAAAATGAATTGCAAAATGTACACATTTGGCAATTATCCACATTTTGCGTAACATATACATACAAACAAAAATATTACAATGAATCTTCTTGAAAACACAGTTGCTTTGAAAGGGTGAAGTTTGCCTAACAGGTAGGTAAATATAAAACGCCAACATTTCTCTTGACAATGTGGAAATATCTTAGGAAATAATCCTGATGAATATTGTTTGTAAATGCGTCGCGATAACCAGAAGACCCATTTTTGATAAGGGGAAGGAGCACGCAAAAGAGCAATGTCGTTTAGATTCGTTATCATGTACACCAAACACAATCCTCAACTACGTGCTATTCCGTCTTTCTAATAAAACGATATTATTTAGAAATATAAAGAAAATACCCAGTATTTATGGCAGCTTGCCAGCTTTGTTAATGGTGCTACAGATAATATGAATTAGGCAGCTGGATTCAACCCTCTGTAGGCCAATAACCAAATATTTATAGGCCCATCTAGGTAAACATCACTAAATATCAGAGGGTTTGTATTTCGAGAGAAATGTAGTTTATCAATTGTCTACTGATAGAGTAGTCCTATTAATTTGAGGTCTGACAGTATATTGTTTATAAATTATTTGGGTAATATATCTATATATCTACTGTATCTATCTATCTATAGTATCTCTCTCTCTCTCTCTCTCTCTCTCTCTCTCTCTCTCTCTCTCTCTCTCTCTCTCTCTCTCTCTCTCTATTTATATATATATATATATATATATATATATATATATATATATATATATATATATATATATACATAACAGTGTGTAGCCCACGAACACTATGAAAGAGAAAGGAAGTGGAGAAATTTTTTTTTTTTTTTGTATTATTGATACTAAACAGCTGCTGATATACAGAGACCATTTTGTTATTCCCCTCTATCTTGTTCACACGTAAAACGTAGCTCAAATAGTATCACTTATGCAAATTCCCTATCTGCAGTACCTGATCATTCATGGAACTTGAACTCAAAGACTTTTTTTATTTTAGCTGATAGGAAAGATGGGGTAAAGAAAAAGGGTAGTAAGCCAGCTAACCATGGTAGGAAGCAGTTTGGAAAGTTAGGCATTATTTTGAGTGATGTAACGTGTTGTTTTGCCACAATTTTATTATTATAAAGGTACTTCTATGTGGCTTTAAAGTTAGTATAGTAGAGTACAATAATTTCTCACCAACATTATATGTGTATATATATATGTAATATATATATATATATATATATATATATATATATATATATATATATATATATATATATATATATATATATATATTAAATTTTCATATATATATATATATATTAAATTTTCATATATATATATATATATTAAATTTTCATATATATATATATATATATATATATATATATATATATATATATATATATATATATATTATACACACTGTTTATACATATATATTATTATTATTATTATTATTATTATTATTATTAAATGCTAAGCTACAACCCTAGTTGGAAAAGTAGGATGCTATAAGCCCAGGGGCCCCAACAGGGATAATAGCCCAGTGAGGAAAGGAAATAAAGAGAAATAGAATATTTTTAGTAACAACAATAAAATAAATATTTCCTATAAAAAACTATAAAAACTTTAACAAAACAAGAGGAAGAGAAACTAGATAGAACAGTGTGCCCGAGTGTACCCTCAAGCAAGAGAACTCTAACCCAAGACAGTGCAAGACCATGGTACAGAGGCTATGGCACTACCCAAGACTAGAGAACAATGGTTTGATTTTGGAGTGTCCTTCTCCTAGAAGAGCTGCTTACCATAGCTAAAGAGTCTCTTCTACCCTTCTATACGGTAAGTAGCCTACAGCAGTCCTAAAACTATATATAGTGAGAAAATTCTTATTAAGAAATGAGTTAGACAAGGAGACCTCATCTCTCCTAAATTATTCACAGCGTTCCTAGAAGTTTTTAAGAATTTAGATTGGGAAACTGTAGGAATTCACATTAATGGGAAATACCTTAACCACTTGAAATTTGCAGATGACATAGTTCTATTTAGTGAATCATGGGGCAATTGCAAAAGTAATAGATTTGAATTAGGACTGCAGAAATGTAGGACTGAAAATGAATATTAGTAAAACTAAGATAATGTTCAATGAAAATGCAGAGACAACGAATAAGGGTTATGGACGAACCTCTAGAGGTTGTTAATGAATATACCATAGTCCTGACCGTAGAATATTATTATTATTATTGTTATTATTATTATTATTATTATTATTATTTATTATTATTATTATTATTATTATTACTTGCTAAGCTATAACCCTAGTTGGAAAAGTAGGATGCTATAAGCCCGGGGGCTCCAGCAGACAGTAAGAGTTCCCCAGGACACGACGCGACCGAAATTAAAAGAATATGGATAGGAGGGAGACCATCTGGTAAACAAAATGAGATTAGGAAAATTAAAATGCCACTTTCTCTAAAAGTAAAAGTACTTAATCAGATGGACTTACTTGCATTAACTTGTGCATCAGGAACTTGGAGCCCTACTAGAGCCTTAGGACATAAGCTAGTAACAACTCAAAGAGCAATGTAAAGAACAATGATGGAATTACACTAAGAGAGAGAAAAAGAGCAAGATGGATACGCGGGCAAACTAAAGT
>NC_090740.1:20517161-20524661 GCF_036898095.1 Palaemon carinicauda | reverse complement strand
GCTAGATAGGAATAAATGGTGCTGTGTGTGTGTGTGAGTGTGTGTGTGTGTGTGTGTGTGTGTGTGTGTGTAAGGATTAGATGTACTGTTTATAAGGCTACTGTTCACTTGTATACATTAGCTGTTGTCGGATTACTCAGCATATTAGTCCACCTATGATTCTGCTGTTTATGTACGAATGTGGCCGTGACAGCTGTCTGGTCTATCATTTCGGGTCAACCACTGTTCTGTTATATGTATATATATATATATATATATATTATATATATATATATATATATATATATATATATATATATATATATATATATATATATACTGTATATACCCCATATATAATAAAGAACAAGTATCTGTTTATATATAGTGTGTTTATATATATATATATATATATATATATATATATATATATATATATATATATATATTTATACTGTATATATATATATATATATATATATATATATATATATATATATATATATATATATATACTGTGTATATATATACTGTATATATATGTATATGTATGTATATATATATATATATATATATATATATATATATATTATATATATATATATATATATATATATATATATATATATATATATATATATATATATATATATATATAGTTATTGAGAGAGACGCTACAATTAACGAATCATTTCGAACTTATTCAGTGATATCTAGCTTTATCCCCGCATCGGCAAATGACGTGTAAATATCTATAACTACAATCACCAAGGGGGAAAAAAACGTCATTTGCAAGATAAAGATTCGACGCTGATCTGAAATGGGCAGGAACGGGAATGTCAGTCCTATCATTTTTCAATCTTAAGCTCAGCGGACCCCTTGTCATCAACAGGTCCATTCACACGCACCTGCAAATCGAGAAGTATCATTATCTCCTCTTCTTATTTTTGTTCCCTTCCCAACACGCTGCTCTCGGCCAATGGAAATTCCTGGCTGATCTAAGCGTCCCCCAATCGCTATTATTATTATTATTATTATTATTACTATCCAAGCTACAATCCTAGTTGGAAAAGCAAGATGCTATAAGCCCAGGGGCTCCAACAGGGAAAAATAGCACAGTGAGGAAAGGAAATAAGGAAATAAATAAATGAAGCGAACAAATTAACAATAAATCATTCTAAAAAAAGTAATAATATTCCACCGTGACACAAAATAGATCAATGACGTTGCTCCTTACTTCTTTATCTGGCCTGCTATCGCTAGAGGAATGTTGCTGCTCACAGTGACGATAGATAGTACTACGCTGGAATAACCCCCCCCCCAAAAAAAAAAAAAAAAAAAAAAAGGTTATAATGGCTTCAATAGCTGCATGCCATGGAGGAATATCAATATCTCATATCATTTTACTGGCTGCAGGTGGCGGACTGAACTGATATATTGCACATTACGAATGACATTCGAAACCATATCATCTTGAACTTAAATTGCAAACAGACGGTTCTGCAGCGTTGCCTCGGAGGAATTGTTACACAGTATAATAGTTTTTTTTTTCCTTCGTGTAAATAGAAAGTAATGCAATGGATTGCCAAGGAAAAGTATGTTGTCATCAATTTTCATTAGCGCTTACTTATGGGGGTATATTGTTTTCAACTTTCCATTTTTTGAAGGGGTTGGGTTCCAATGAAAAAAAAAAAAATATTATGCGGGGAATACTCACTAAGAAAATGACGACGCATAGTGAGTTCTGATGTAAATATTTACTTAGGGGAAACATAACTTGTGAAACATTTAAGCTTATTTCCTGAATGAAATTTGTAACTGACGCTTTGTTGTGTAAATGCAATTCAATATAAAAAGAAGGATGTTACCATAAGTAAACTGTAAAGGAAATAGATTACAGTTTTTTACATGTGAAATATATGTTATGTATAAATATATATATATATATATATATATATATATATATATATATATATATATATATATATATATATATATATGTATAATATATATATATATATATATGTGTGTGTGTATGTATGTATGTATGTATGTATATGTACATATATATATATATATATATATATATATATATATATATATATACATATACATTCATATATATATGAATATATATATATATATATATATATATATATATATATATATATATATATATATATATATATATATATATATATATTTATATTTATACATACATATAATTCTTTGATTCAATTAGACAGCAAAGACTTGTGTTCGATTCTGAAGAGAGGCGAAGCGTTTTATACATATCCTTCCTTCAAATCTTCTGCTGATATAAGCAGGACATTGGGTATCTGATAGTTGGAAGGTGATGACAAAGAAGGATATGGAGTATACACACATGCGCGCGTGCACACACACACATATATATGTATATGTATATATATATATTTATTTATATACATATAAATATATATATATATATATATATATATATATGTGTGTGTGTGTGTGTTTGTATGTGTGTATATGTGTGTGTGTTTATTAGTACGATGTTAAAGTGCGTATGAAGGGAACTTATTTTTTTTGGTCTAGACACTGAATACAAAATTTACCTTCGAGAGCTTCAGTGTATAGACTATAGATCCATCCATCCATATATATATATATATATATATATATATATATATATATATATATATATATATAGATAGATAGATAGATAGATAGATATTAACTAGTGTAGACGTATGGGTTCATAGATATCTTGAATTAAACGGTTGCTAAAAAGAAATATGTATATATATATATATATATATATATATATATATATATATATATATATATATACATATATATATATATATATATATATATATATATATATATATAGTATATATATGCATATATATATTATATAAATATATATATATATATATATATATATATATATATATATATATAAATATATATATATATAAATATATATATATATATATATATATATATATATATCATAATTACAGAAACGTAATAGCATCATTCCCTGTGGTTATTCTATTTCAACCAAGGAGTTTGTTTAACCTAAATGTATACCTAATATTTCAAGAGTTACTGGCCCACTGAAGCCTTTAGTTCCGTGATAAGACGCCTAGCACTCTCTCTCTCTCTCTCTCTCTCTCTCTCTCTCTCTCTCTCTCTCTCTCTCTCTCTCTCTCTCTCTCTCTCTCTCCTAGATACCTTTAATAATACATTTGGTAGTATGGTGATACGAAATATTCCTTTTATGTCTAACTACCGATAGTTATTGGGTCCTTCGTCTGGCCAGGTAGTAGCCTACTGCATTGGATCACTCTCTGTTTACAGCTCATTTTTCATTTACTTAACATACACCAAATTGTCTGGCCTAATCTTTACACATTCTCCACTTTACTCATACATCTAACAACACTCAGCTAATTTAACAAATCTTCTTCATTCAATTGGTTAACTACTCCATTATAATTGCTCAATAGCTACTTTCCACTTGGCAGGGGTAGAAGAGACTCTTTAGATATAGTAAGCAGTTCTTTTAGAAGGACACTCCAAAATCAAACCATTGTTCTCTACCCTTGGATTTCTCCATTTGTACCATGGTCCTCCACTTAAAGTTCTCTTGCTTGAGGGCACGCTCAGCCCATTATTCTAACATTTTCCTTATTTCCTTTCCTCGCTGGGCTATTTTCTCTGTTGGCGCCTTTGGGCTGATAACATCATTCTTCTCCATCTACGGTTGTATCTTGGATAATAATAATAATAATAATAATAATAATAATAATAATAATCAAGAAAAAAATATAAAAGTGCCTGGACTTGTGGATTGAATTGAGAAGGCTATGAGATATGCATGTTGAAGTAGAACCAATAATCATAGGATACTACAGTAGGGACCATACCCAAGTTACTGAAAAGGAATCTCAATAAGGCACTGGTGCAAACAAGCGTGTTACTTGAAACAGCGCATAATGTGAGGAAAGTGATGGACTCCTAAGGGAGCTGGGTGCAACTCGGAACTCCACACTATAAACCACCAGTCTCTGTAGACTGTGATTAACAAAAATAAAGAAATAATAGCGATAATAATGACTACGATTGTGGCAATAATAATAATAATAATAATAATAATAATAATAATAATAATAATAATAACTGGGTTTGTGGTAGCCTATTTGAAACGTTCCTGTCTGGCGTTCTTTCAGTGTCTGCAACCTCACCATCCTTGTGAGCTAAGGATGGGGTGTATGGTGAAGCCTATATGTCTACCTGATGAACCATCAGCAGCCATTACCTGGCCCTCCCTGGTTCTTCGTTCGGTGGAAAGTGGACTTGGGCATTAATCATAATTATGAATTCATGGTCAGTCTCTAGAGCATTGTCCTACTAAGGCATTGTCATTGCTCCTCGCCTCTGACGTGCATGAACGACCTTTAAAAGTTCAACGTTGGAGCAAATGCTTTTTTGTTGACCAGGCGGACATGAGTCTTTTTATAGTTTATATATGACATATTTGTTTTTGACGTTGTTAATAGTTTATATATGACATATCTATTTTGACATTACTTTTTTAGAATGATTTATTGTTAATTTGTTCTCTTCAGTTATTTATTTCCTTATTTCCTTTCCTCACTGGGCTATTTTTCCCTATTGGAGCCCCTGGGCTTATAGCATCTTGCTTTTCCAATTAGGGTTGTAGCTTGGATAGTAATAATAATAATAATAATAATAATAATAATAATATTAATAATAATAATAAACTAGAAACGAAAAACTTTAAACCATATTTCATTCAACTCTGCTACTGTTGATATAAACTAGACCTGAGCCATTTACAATATTAACCCTCTGCCCTCGACAAAAGGAGAAACCCTAACTTTGAAAATGAAAATTGACTTAAAAATCTAGTTAAGCAATTATAGGGCTCAACAATCTCTGCTCAAGTTTGTGAAACTTTCCTGTGATTTCCTAATACAACGTGATACAGGTTAATTTATGCGCTAGAGTTTCCTGGACCACCCAAAAATTCTCTAGTTAGCACCTAAGAGTAGATATATGTGTTAACAAAGGCGCTTTCATGGAAAATGTCGTCTCTTAAATCGCAAAAGACGAAACATATTACATTCATTGAACGCAGAAATGCCAATAGAATAAATAGTAAAATTTAATTTATGGATATGCCACAAAAGTGCAGTAACTTAATGGTTACATGGCAATTTTTCATAGGTCTCAAGTGAAGATACTACCACTAGAGAGTTATGGGGTCCTTTGACTGGCCAGATAGTACTACATTGGATCCTTCTCTCTGGTTACGGTTATTTCCCGTTGCCCTCACAGACACCGAATAGTCTGGCCTATTCTTTACAGATTTTCCTCTGTCCTCATACACCTGACAACACTGAGATTACCAAACAATTCTTCTTCACCCAAGGGGTTAACTACTGCAATGTAATTGTTCAGTGGCTACTTTCCTCTTGGTAAGGGTAGAAGAGACTCTTTAGCTATGGTAAGCAGCTCATCTAGGAGAAGGACACTCCAAAATCAAACCATCGTTGTCTAGTCTTGGGTAGTGCTATAGCCTCGGTACCATGGTCTTCCACTATCTTTGGTTAGAGTTTTCTTGCTTGAGGGTACACTCGGGCACACTTTTCTATCTATTTTCTCTTCCTCTTGTTTCGCTAAAGTTTTTATAGTTTATATATGAAATATTTATTTTAATGTTACTATTCTTAAAATATTTTATTTTTCCTTTGTTTCCTTTCCTCACTGGGCTATTTTCCTATTGGGGCCCTTGGGCTTATAGCATCCTGCTTTTCCAACTAGGGTTGTAGCTTAGAATTTGGTAATAATAATGATAATAACAACAACAACAATAATAATAATAATAATAATAATAATAAGAATGCAACAAGATAAATTAATACTTGTAAATCCCACAGAGAGCGTATACCTCGACGAACGTCAAAACGGACAGGATTCAAACGCAATTTCACAGCTTAGGAGTGGAGGTAATTTCCAGCCAGGCTTTGTATTAGTAGAAGTTATCAAGTTTGGTTACAAACAGCTTTCCCACCAATTCCATTACTTTAAGATATCATATTCCTATCAAATCCAAAATCTATCTGTTATTCCCTGATTTTCAAAGTGAAGTTAGCATTACTTGCTAGTACTGTATGAATTTGAGATCAATTTTCCTTTTACCTAACATTGTTGTATTTTCATAAGTAGTGCATAAATTTCAATGAACATTTTTTTATATTTGTTTCCGTCTCTAAATAATCAATTAGTCCCAAAATACTATGAATTCAGTACAGCTAAAGAAAAATAGGACCACTTTTCAGCAATTTACACTAAAATGCTGCTTTCAAGTAGTTAAAATTACACACACACACATACATTATATATATATATATATATATATATATATATATATATATATATATATATATATGTATGTATATATATATATATATATATATATATATATATATATATATATATATATGTATATATATTATATATATATATATATATATATATATATATATATACATATATATATATATATATATATATATATATATATATATATATATATATATATATATATATATACTGCATATACATATGGGTATATATATATATATATATATATATATATATATATATATATATATATATATATTATATATATATACTGCATATACATATGGGTATATATATATGTATATATATACATATCGTTTTCATTAATTTCCATACGAAACTTGCTTTTACGCAACCGCCTACATAAATGCTGTTTTTCAGCCATATTCTACCAAAATTGCTGGTTTTTTTTAGCATTTTCCTACTCAAAAATACTATTGCTCAGCTATCTCCTGACAAAATTGCTGCTTTTTAGTTATTTTCCACAAAAAATACGGCTTTTCGGTAATTTCTTCGTATATCACGTACAGCGCATCATATACTAAGAAAGTGCAAAACTGTTAATGGAAAGAAATATTTCGAACTTGATTCATTAATTTGGGTAAACAATCTCCATTTAACCAATTATTCTCGTACTGGAAGTTACCTTCCCTGTTAGCAGCAGAAGCAGTGAGCTACTGTATGTATAGTGGTCAATAACTATATATATATATATATATATATATATATATATATATATATATATATATATATATATATATATATATATTTATAAATATATATATATATACATATTTATGAATATATATATATATATATATATATATATATATATATATATATATTTATATATGCATATATACATATACATATATATATATATATATATATATATATATATATATATATATATATAAATATATATATATACATATATATATATATATATATATATATATATATATATATATATATATATATATATATATATATATATCCTTAATAACTGCAGTACGTCTTATCAATTCTCTAGGACTGCTAACAAGAACATTTGGTTCACCATATGAATCTACTGCT
>NC_090740.1:20504661-20512161 GCF_036898095.1 Palaemon carinicauda | reverse complement strand
GGTAGGAAATGACCCCGGGTAAGGTGGTAATGAGACAGACAGGTGTAGTCACAGGGTACATTTGGAACGATTGAGAGGCACCAGATGACGAATGCAGATATGCTCGAGGTTTGGAGGATTATGGGTACGTCATGACGTCACAAGGATTGGTGTCAGGGCAGCGTTGCGAGATAAAGTCCGGGGAATTTAATTAAAAGAGATTTACAGTTTTTAAAAATGTGTACCGTAATTTTTTGCAATTAATATACATCCGCATCAGCTCAGCTGCCTAGGATAGAACTAAACAAGTTCTTGGTTTGAGGGAGACATGTCTGAAGTTTTAAGTGTACTAAAAGAGGCTCAAGACCCACTTGCCATGTTTAGGCCAAATTATGTTACTCTTCGGTTATCGCACTACTTTCACACTATGAAATAACATAAACATACTGCCTAAAGACAAACAATAAATCACCTTGTATCATTGTATTTGTAGGTAATCGCCCCTGCAGTCTTTATAGAGAGGGGCCTACTCAATTACCAATAGAATATTCATTTCTGCACTTAATTAACTACATTAATATGGTTGCAACTGATGATTTAATTATCAAGATTTATATTCACATTTCAAGTGTGATATTTTCTTCATTTGACCCTCAACAAAGACATTAACTCTCTCTCTCTCTCTCTCTCTCTCTCTCTCTCTCTCTCTCTCTCTCTCTCTCTCTCTCTCTCTCTCTCTCTCTCTCTCTCTCTCTCTCTCTCTCTCTCTCTCTCTCTTATATATATATATATATATATATATATATATATATATATATATATATATATATATATATATATATATATATATATATATATATATATATATATATATCAGGAATTATGAAAAGTAGGCATGTGTGTGTTTGTGTGTGGATATGTGTGCCTGTATGAACAAACTCTTAATTTTGTCTTGCGTCATATATTTTTTTTCTTTTGACACTAGATAGGAATAATAACCAAATTCTATTCTAAAATTTTATTTAACTGAAGTGTCATCTGGTATTTTCTAACGAAAAATAGTTTCCGGAAAATACAAAAGAACTTTTTTTTTTATCTCTTCCAATGGCTAACGACTTGTTGCCACTTGCCAGTCCCGAACGTTGCTTTCTCGTTGAAGTTTTCCTTAAAAGAGACTTAAAATGTAACCCTGCTAAAGGCACGGTCACACCGCCTGAACGTTGCTGGAGCGTTCCTTGAACGGTAGGGAGGTGGACCAAACCCTCGAAAATTTAATTTAACGTTTTTACATTCGGTCTTTATTAAGCTGCTGAACGTAGCAAATCCTCGCATATTTCCTGAGTTTTCTTACACCTCTATTATGGAAGTTGCTAATTTATGCAATAAGGGTATTGGTATACAGGATGTCGAAAAGATTCAGTCGCCTTTTTTTTTTACTTTTAGTAAACTGTTGAAAAAAACCGTAATTTCAATTAAGATACAGCGACCGTAATTTTTACCCTACTTTGTTATCATCTTTTACAGGTTGGTGACTGTAATATCACTACGCTACGTTTTTCGACATCCTGTATACCAATACCCTTATTGCATAGATTAGCAACTTCCATAATAGAGGTGTAAGAAAACTCAGGAAATATGCGAGGAGTTGCTACGTTCAGCAGCCTAATAAAGACCGAACGTAAAAACGTTAAATTAAATTTTTGAGGGTTTGGTCCACCCTACCGTTCAAGGAACGCTCCAGCAACGTTCGGGCGGTGTGACCGGGCCTTAACCGACCGAAAAAAAAAAAAAAACTGATCGATATAAAAATTGAAAATAGGCATCTACAAAGGAACATTGATATGAAGGCACATTGGCTAGTTATTACAAGTCTCCCTCCAACAATCAGAGTCCCGAAATTGATTCCCACTTGGTGGGTTGTTGTGAAGAATCCATGATTTTAACGGTGAAATATGTACCCGATTGTTAGTCACCTCCGGTGGGTCGCCGCCAGGGACACATAGACCTTGAGGCCAGTAATCTCATCCCAAACTATCTTATTTCAATCCTTCAAAAGAGACATATACCTAAGTAAGTATACGTTCTCGGCGCTCGTTTTCCCTTTGAAAGCGACATCCTTTGTCTCGAAGTTTTGCTATATGGAATATTATATATATATATATATATATATATATATATATATATATATATATATATATATATATATATATATATATATATATATATATATATATATATATATGTGTGTGTGTGTGTTTGTGTGTAATTATTAAGTGTAAAAGGGTGTTTGCTTAGCAATATTACGCTGGTTTTGGGAAAGTTGTTTACCAGTAATTCATCGTTGTTTGTCGTAATTGTTTGTTTGCTACCTGACGAATCACCAATTCTTTACGAAACACTATGTTCTAAGATCATTAGAGTACGTATACAAGACAGTCCATACATAAGCGGATTAACTTAGAACTTAGTGCTGGAAGGACACAATTTCTGTCGGACCATCTGTATCGGAATTTGATAGGATTGTCAATTTCTATGATAACTATATCCATTTGGATATTACTGTAATTCTGTTGAGATTAAATATTGTAATGCATATGAATCGCTTGAGTTTTTAATTCTGACGTTTTACACGCACACACTCGCAAATATATATATGTATGTAATCACGGTTGCCAGGTTTTCTAAATGAGAAGTGGCAAACATCTAATCAACTTCAGCTTTTAAAGGCCAAGTTATTAGTAGAAAAATGCCAAAAATATAGATTTTAAGGCCAACCAACTCTTTTGCATGATATTACTAAGAGCCAACCAATTTAAAAAAGGCCAAATTTGAGGTTTATGGCCTGAAAGATGCCAACCTGGCAACTCTGGCATGTATGTGTGTTCAGCTGTTGCCAGTCCACTGGAAGACATAGGCCTCGGTTATGAGCCTCCACTCTCGTCTGTTTATGGTCTTTCTACGCCTGTCCAAGATCTTGGACAGCCATAGATTTTGTACCAATCTATACCCGGTAATTTTCTTAGTTCGTTAATCCTTCGTTTTCTCTTCCTTTCCCTGCTTTTTTCATCAATAACCTTTATTTTTTGTCCCTCTATGCGTATACATTAAACATTATCATACTTTTATTGTTATCCTTTTTCAATCTTACATTTCTGCTTTCGATTCAAATATTCCATTATCTTTTACAATTCCGCCCACGATTCACTAAAACTTTTTATCTGCAAATCCTAATTTGTTAAAGTATTCCCCATTGATGTTAATTCCTACATTTTCCCAATCTAAATTCTTAAAAACTTCCACTGAAGGCACGCTGTGAATAATTTAGGAGAGATATATTTGTAAATATTTTATATATTACAGAGAGTAAACTTATTGGGCGGTAATTTTTCAGGTCTTTGTGTCTCCCTTTTTGTGAAGTAATATAATGGTAAAGTTTTTCCAAGTTTAGGTATAGAGCATTCCTGCAGCCATTTTGTGTGAAGTTCAGTGAGTTTTACTACTATGATATCTCTTATCTATTAATGAATCAATTATTAGGCCATTTTCTCCTGCTGCTTTGCCCATTTTCATTCCTTTTAATGCTGTCTTTATCTCCGTTACTTTTGGTACCACATCAAATGTTTCATTATTTCTATTGGCAAAATTATTCCATGTATTAGTATTGTTTAACATTGTATAGAAATTCTCTGTAATTTATCACTCTATCTCTTGTTCATATTTCAAATTTCATTCTTTAAAGCAAACATCTGATGGCGTCCTGTTCCAGTCGCCTTTCATGTTTGATGCTTCTTCCTTTCTTTACTGTTTTCTCAAATCTGGTCTGATTGTGTTTACGAATGTCTTGGGTTCTTAGTTTGCTTGTTGCTTTGGATAATTTTACTAATTCTATTCTATCTCTTTTGGATTTTATCCTCAGTTTTTTTATTAGGCTTTTGGGGCTTTCTGATACTTTTCCTTTATCATCTTTAGGATTTTTTCCACCAATATATTTTTTTATATTTATCATTCATTTCTTTTTTACTTCTATTTTATCATGTGTCTGTATTCACTCAGGCGCGCTCTTAAAATCACATGAAAAATATTACTTACAGAATTGCTTACAGCATAAATCTACTAATTTCACAAAAAAGTATATAAATTATTGTTTTTGAGTGACTAAAAATTAAAATCAAGATGTGTGATGTTGTGAATTGTTAAATTAGATGGATTTGTTTATAGAAAAATGCAATTAAATGTCATTATACTGTAAATATTGTGATTGTAAAGGATATGTAATTTAACTTTTTAATAAAAAGATAAAAAGAAAAAAAAATTCATGAGGTAAAAAGAAACAAAAACTTTAAGCTCTTTCAAAGAAATATTGCTAACATTCCTATGTAATAGCAACCTGCAAAGCTAAAGACATACTCATCTAAAAGCATATTTTCTGTTAAGGTTTTGTTAGGAGACAGAATTCTAAAAGTATCACTAAAAGGTATTTATCATTCCTCTCCAATTCTTTACCCAAGTGTTCTTCATTTCTTCCCACCATACAATTAGCGGTCTGTTTCCTCTTAAATCCGTTTCTTTTTTCGCCCCTTCCTCTCCGCATGGCTTCCAAAGCTGACTGGTTCCTTTAACTTTTTACTCTTCTTGCAATGAGGCGTATAGAGCAGCGACATGAATCTCTCAGATCAAAATTTAAAGGGAATTCCCATTATGATTCGTATCATCTCCCCTAATAAAGCTTTAAATCACTCGAGGCATCATAATATATTGTTCTTTTCTTCAATGCCGGCATTCTTTGCTTATCATGGATATCATTAATCCTATTATCAAGAGCACGTAAATATGAACGCGTCATACACGGAATGTAGTTAAAAAACTTTTACGGTCAATAAAACTCTCTCATGCATGTTATTGCTATGGTAAAGGCGATCGAAATATTCATAATTAGAACTAACAATTAAGGAAAATCTTGATGGTTTCTAAGAACTAAAATAAATACTAAAATACTAAAACTTGGGTTAAGTGATCTTGAGAGACTGGAAGCATCTAATACACAACTTAAATTGGACAGTGGAAAAATTAGTAAAGAAAGACTTAAGAATTTCTGTCCATCGATGTAATGCAGTTTCAATAACTCTTGAACTAAGATAAAAACGGTGACACGCTTCTACGTTATGTTAATTTTGGAAAAATAAGCCATAACACTCTTTACGTTGTTATTTTGAATTTGAAATCAATTAAAGAATAAAGAAAAAAACATGACTCATTTTTACGTTATGTTAATTTTGGATTTTAAATCAATAGGAAAAATAAAAACCATAACACTTTACGTTATGTTATCTTGAATTTTAAATAGATTAAATAATAAAGAAAAAACATTACTCATTGTTGTATTAACTTTGGATTTTAAATCAGTAGGAAAAAATAAAAACCATAACACATTTGTTATGGTATTCTGAATTTTAAATCAATTAAAAAATAAAGAAAAAAAAACTTAACTCATTTCTACGTTATGTTAATTGCGGATTTTAAGTCAATAGGAAAAATAAAAACCATAACACTTTACGTTATGTTATTTTGAATTTTAAATCAATCAAAGAATAAAGAAAAAACAACTCAATGCTACGTTTATGTTAAATCTGAATTGTAAAGCAAATAAAAGACAAAGAAAAAATAACCATTAATCGAACAAGTCCCTAAAAAAACCGTAAGAATAACCAGTCCCTGAAACAAGGAGACATTCCAAATCGGTGAAAAAATTGTCACCGCTGAAGTTATCGCCGTAATATGCATAGTGTATATCTTTGTGGTGCGTGCGTGGGGCCGACTTGTGAATATTGCATTTGTGGGTCGATACTCATGACTTATGCATTTTTTTTCTGGGGGCCATAAGGGAATTGTATCTGGAAAGGAGAGGTGATTCCGATAATTTATATAGGTGATTTATGGTAGCAATTCAACGTCCGGTGCAATAAACCCCCTTTTCCACTTTTCATTTGCTATACCCTTTTGCAATGGCACTTCTGACGATCTCTTTCAAAGCCCTCTCTGTTTATTTAACAGACTTTTTCTATTATTATTATTATTATTATTATTATTATTACTTGCTAAGCTACAACCCTAGTTGGAAAAGTAGGATTCTATAAGCTCAGGGGCTCCAGCAGGAAAAATAGCCCAGCGAGGAAAGGAAACAAAAAAAAAAATATTTTAAAAATAACATCAAAATAGATATCTCCTAGATAAACTATAAAATCTTTAACAAAACAAGAGGAAGAGAAATAAGATAGAATAGTATGCCCAAGTGTACCCTCAAGCAAGAGAAGTCTAGCCGAAGACAGTGGAAGACCATGGTACAGAGGCCATGGCACTACCCAAGACTAGAGAAGAATGGTTTGATTTTGTAGTGAGCAGCTTACCGTAGTTAAAGAGTCTATTCTACCCTTACCTAGAGGAAACTGGGTACTGAATAATGACAGTGCAGTAACCCTTCGGGTGAAGAAGTGTTGGGTTGTCTTAGTGTTGTCAGGTGTATGAGGACAGGGGAGAGTATGTAAAGAATAGGCCAGACTATTCGGTGTATGTGTAGGCAAAGGGAAAATGAGCCGTAACCAGAGAGAAGGCTCCAATGTAGTACTGTCTGGCTAGTCAAGAGACCCCACAACTCTCTAGCGGTAGTATCTCAACGGGTAACTGGTGCCCTGGCTAACTTACTACCTCTCTATGTAAAGCAAAAAGTATTTTGATTAGATTTTGAAATTGATGAAAGATGCTAAGAAACTTTGAAACTGCTTTGCCATTTATAGTTTATATATAGAAGATCAATTTTAATGTTAGTTCTGTTCTTAAAATATTTCATTTCAATTCTTCATTAGTTCTCTTTTTTATTTCATTATTTCATTTCCTTGCTAGGATATTTTTTCGCTGTTGAAGCCCTTGTTTTTCCAAAATGGGGTTGTAGCTTAGTTAATAATAATAATAATAATAATAATAATAATAGTAATAACTAATAATAATAATAATAATAATATTAATATTAATATTGATAATAATAATATTAATAATAATGATAATAATATTAATGATAATAATAATAAAATTAATGATAAAATTAATAATAATAACAACAATAATAATAATAATAATAATAATGGTAATAATAACAATAATGATAATAATAACAATAATAATAATAATAATAATAATAATAATAATAATAATAATATTTACTTAATGGGATGTTTTTCTGGTCTTATACTGCAGGGGAACCCAACTCTCTACTACACGACATTTCGTAATTCATTTTATCGTATATTTATTCGTTGAAAAAAAATGCAAGGAATAAATAATGAAGCACAATAAATTAAAAGCATTCCATAATTATAGGTTACTTATGAACATATAGAAATAAAAGAAAAATATAATTACCTCATATTTAAATGGAAGGATTTATGTGTTCAATTATGCGAACAAATTCGTTATCAATTACATTAGCAGATTTAAATGGATCTTAAAACTTGAAAGGGGGTGTTAGTG
>NC_090740.1:20497161-20499661 GCF_036898095.1 Palaemon carinicauda | reverse complement strand
GAGGAGCCCTGCCGGCCAGCGGGAAGTGTGGGGAGCCCCACCAAGCCACAGGGGGAGAGCCCTGCCGGGCCAATGGGAAGGAGGAGGAGCCCCACCGTCTAGCGGGAAGGGGGGAAGCCCCGCCAGGACAGTGGGAAGGGGAGAGCCCCACCGGGCCAGCGGGAAGGGGGGGCAGGAAGGGGAGTGTCCCGCCTGGCCTGCGGGGAGGAGGGGAGCCCCGCCGTGTCAGCAGGAAGGGGGAGAACCCCGTTGAGCCAGCGGGAAGGAGGGAGCCCTGCCGGGCCAGTGGAAAGGAGGGGAGACCCGTCATTTCAGCAGGAAGGGGGGGATCTCTGCCAGGCCAGCGGGAAGGGGGGGATCTCCGCCAGGCCAGCGGGAAGGGGGGAATCACACCGGGCCAGCAGGAAGGGGGGAGCCCCGCCGGGTCAACGGGAAGTGGGGAAGCCCCGCCGGGCCAGCGGGAAAGGGGGGAGCCCCGCCGGGCCAACAGGAAAGGGGGGAGCCCCGACAGCCAGCGGTAAGGGGTGGGGAGTCTCGCAGACCAGTGGGAAGGGAGGGGAGCCCCGCCGGGCCCGCGGGAAGGGAGGGGAGCCCCGCCAGGCCAGTGGGAAGGGGGGAGCCCCGCCGGGCCAGCGGGAAAGGAGGGGAGCCCCGCCAGGCCAGCGGGAAGGGGTGGAGCCCCGCCGGGCCAGCAAAAAGTGGGGGAGCCCCTGCGGGCCAGGTGGAAGGGGTGAGAGCCCCGCCAGGCCAGCGGAAATTGGGGCAGCCCCGCCGAGCCAGCTGGAAAGGGTGAGAGCCCCGCCAGGCCAGCGGAAAGTGGGGCAGCCCCGCTGAGCCAGCTGGAAGGGAGTGTGCCCTGCCGGGCCAGCGGGAAGGTGGGGAGCCCCTCCAGGCCAGTGGGAAGGGGGGAGCCCCTCCGGGCCAGCTGGAAGTGGTGGGAGCCCCGCCAGGCCAGCGGAAAGTGGGGCAGCCCCGCCGAGTCAGCAGGAGGGTGGGGAGCCCCGCCGGGCCAGCGGGAAGTGTGGGGAGCCTGCCGGGCAAGCGGGAACGGGGGAGTGTAGGGGTCACCCACCGCCCCAGGGGGGAAGGGCCGTCCCCCTCCAGGCCCAACGGGAGATGGTGGGGGGACACCGCCGGCACAGTGGGAAGGGGAGGTCCCAGCCGGGCTAGCGGGGAGCGGGGATCCCCGCCGAGCCAACAAAATAGAGTTCCTGTTTGTGTGATTTCACCTGGGGCTCTGATCCCGAGGTCGTTAAGAGAATCCAGACATTATTGTATCTAAAAAATAATCACAGTATTTTATAAATTTTTTTAAAGGGAACCCCACCGTGACAGCAGGAACATAGGAGCCCCGCCCTGCCAGTGAGGAGGTGGGAGCCCCGGCCTGCCATTGAGAAGGTGGGAGCCCCGGCCTGCCAGTGAGAAGGTGGGAGCCCCGGCCTGCCAGCGGAAAGGGGGAAGCCCCGCCCTGCCCGTGCGAAGGGTGAATCCCCGCCCTGCCAGCGGGAAAAGGGGAGCCCCGCCCTTCTAGCGGGAAGGGGGGAGCCCCGACCTGCCAGCGAGAAAGGTGGGGAGCCCCGCCCTTCCAGCGGGAAGGGGGGAGCCTTGCCCTGACAGTGGGAAGGGGGGATCCCCGGCCTGCCAGCGGGAAGGGGGGAGCCCCAGCTTACCAGCGGGAAGGGGGGAGCCCCGCCCTGCCAGCGGGAAGGGGGAAGCCCCACCCTGCCAGCGGGAAGGGGGGAGCCCCGTCCTGCCAGCCGGAAGGGGGGGGAGCCCCGCCCTGCCAGCGGGAAGGGGGGAGCCCCGCCCTGCCAGCAGGAAGGGGGGAGCCCCGCCCTGCCAGCGGGAAGGGGGAACCCCACCCTGCCAGCGGGAAGGGGGGAGCCCCGCCCTGCCAGAGGGAAGGGGGGAGGCCCCTCCCTGCCAGGGGGAAGGGGGGAGCCCCCGCCCTGCCAGCGGGAAGGGGGGAGCCCCGCCCTGCCAGCGGGAGGGGGGAGCCCCGCCCTGCCAGCGGGAAGGGGGGAGCCCCGCCCTGCCAGCGGGAAGGGGGGAGCCCCGCCCTGCCAGCGGGAAGGGGGGAGCCTCGCCCTGCCAGCGGGAAGGGGGGAGCCCCGCCCTGCCAGCGGGAAGGGGGGGAGCCCCGCCCTGCCAGCGGGAAGGGGGGAGCCCCGCCCTGCCAGCGGGAAGGGGGGAGCCCCGCCCTGCCAGCGGGAAGGGGGGGATCCCCACCCTGCCAGCGGGAAGGGGGGAGCCCCGCCCTGCCAGCGGGAAGGGGAAGACCCTCCTGGCTAGCAGGAAGGTAGGCAGCCCCGCCCAGCCAACAATAGAGAGTTCCTGTATCTAGCTTATTTTTAAAAAAACATGAAGGGTGGAATAAGGAAGGCAGTCATGAAAAGCAAAACAAGAATCTTGAAGACTTCTTATTTCTCTCCATGAGGAAGAAGAAATCTTCAAGATTCTCGTTTTGAAGACTTCTTTCTTCTAAGAAAAAAGGGTTCAA
>NC_090740.1:20489661-20492161 GCF_036898095.1 Palaemon carinicauda | reverse complement strand
TTTTTTTTGACAAAAAATTTGCCTTTTTTTGCCCATATGCCCTGGTATTTAACCCATACGACTTGAAATTTTGTATTGAAATGCCTATATATATGCCGACAGTACGTTATTCACAATTTTTTTTGCTTACACCACTTCAGAGTGATTTCTTGTAAATTTATCTGGGATCAATTTCTTGAAAAGATCAATATGGACCAGTACATGGTTACCTGGGGGAGGGAGATGGAATGAAATATGTTGTATTTGCATGGCAAATGTTGCCTGTCTAGTTGTTGATAAGTTTTTGAGTAACCAAATAATTCTGTATCTCAAAACTTTCACCACAATAGCCTTTATATTAAAGTTTAATTCCATTAGTCTTGACGAAGTCACGTGCAAAGTGATTCGAAAGACATGTCAACAATAAATAATAAATGAAGATACGTAAAGGCAGTTTTAATTTTATCCTGAAAACTAACTGTAGATCTATTAATTATAAACGCAAAGTAACATACCTAAGTACCACGCGCGCACACGCGCACATATATTCATATACATTCATATAATATCGCTCGTTTGCGACAACGTTGTCATAACTCAAAATTAGCTATTTTTCAGGAGAGCCATTTTAATCAATTAAAACTCTCATGTTATGTTATGTCGTTAGGACATTAAGCGCCTCTAGCGATCAATTTTTTAGCTACAATTATGACACTTTTGCCAAAAAATCAGCATTTGAAGATTAATATGTCTATATGGATAACTCAAAAATACATTTTTTTTTTTTTAATTATGACGTTGTTGTCGCAAGCGAGCGATATATGGTACTTATGCATGTTACTTTGTAAACTTGTTTATATGGAGAGTCTGTTTCAGACAAGCAACAGACCGTTGATAAATCTGACGAGCGAATGACATATCAAAGCGAAGAATGCTTAGGGATGCAAGGGTAAGGCATGGGAAAGGAAATGGCTCAACTGAAGCAGCAGTCAACATTGTTGACATGCGAGATCCTGCAGGGTACGAAAAGGTCGAAAGAAAGTATTGAAGTATTTGGTGATTAGAGGAAAAGGACCCACTGACCCCATTTATTAAATCTTTCAATCACAAGAATACAATGAATTAATAACAATAATGAAATTAAGTTTTATCAAGTACGAATTACTGCGGACTCGTGAAAGTCAATTTTTTGATAAATAGAAATAGAATTGTGTAATGTGAGATAAACAAGCGATAATGAAGAGGAAAACAATTACGCCAAAACAACTGTAGCTTGCCTAGTAATAATAATAATAATAATAATAATAATAATAATAATAATAATAATAATAATTGTTCAAGGTGATTGATTATAAATATAAAAAGAAGGACACATGATACCTGGATGCCAGAGGTTATAAAGATATCCCGATTATAAGTAAATCAAAATTTATTAAGAATAGTTTTTTTTTGTATTTCATTGACTACTAAAAAGATTATTCTTTAACAGATATAATAATGCAATGAGAGACTTCTAGAATTCCCCTAAGAGAAAATCTTTAAGATCTTAAAGCATAAAGATAAGAGATATACAAGAAGCAAACTCTCGGTAGAAATTGGAAATGAACGTAATATAAGGTCACCTTCTTGAAAATAAAGTGACAGAATTGATTTGACGTCTTGACTTGGACAGACCAGTATAAAGATGAAAAGAAAAGAATCAATCTCTTGTCTGTAGTATACCTTTTTAACATCCTTATCTTCGTTGATGTGGCTACGTATTATATAAGTAAAATTGTTATTTTATTACGTTTCCCCATGACGGTAAAAGGCTTCTGTTACTTCTAATTCGTCAAAGATATCTTTAGAAGTATAATTTGAAGTAAAGATACTGTAGATAATTGTGTTCGACCAAGTAATACTATAGTCCATTTCTTTTAGCGATGCATATTTGCACCGACTCTCGGCGGTGCCCTGTTAGCTCGGAAAAGTTTCTGGATCGCTGATTGGTTGGACAAGATAATTCTAACCAATCAGCGATCAGGAAACGTTTCCGAGCTAAAAGGGCACCGCCGTGAGTCGGTGCAAATATGCATCGCTAAAAGAAATGGAGTATAGGAAAATCAACGTTGACAGACGATAAAGGAAAAATAGTAAGTGACGTCTTTTTAGAGCGAAGAACGTTGCAATAAGTAGAAACTTAATCTTCCGGGGTAAAAACGCCACTTCCCAGGAGCATAAATTGCAGCTTTTTAAATATTATTGCGATTGTAAATGATTTTCTAATAATACAAGCTAAAGAAGCTCTATTTATCCCATAAGAAGAGTGAAATGCTCCAAGGTATCACTGTACTTATAGTCCATTTCTTTTAGCGATGCATATTTGCACCGACTCGCGGCGGTGCCCTTTTAGGTCGGAAAAGTTTCCTGATCGCTGATTGGTTGGACGAGATAATTCTAACCAATCAGCGACCAGGAAACTTTTCCGAGCTAAAAGGGCACCGCTGCGAGTCTGGGCAAATATGCATTGCTAAAAGAAATG
>NC_090740.1:20387161-20474661 GCF_036898095.1 Palaemon carinicauda | reverse complement strand
GATCAAGTGTGTTCATTAGCATAGTAAGTGCAAAGGTAATGATATTGGAGTCCTATCCGGTGAATTTCCAGTGAACTGTGGAGTTCTCCTAGGGAATGTGTTGTCACCTTTGTTGTTTATCTTCCTCGTGGATTTTGTAATGCATTGAACAGTTGAAGATGGTGGGGAAGGATTGGACCGAATTGTTAATAGGAAATTAGCTGACCTAGAGTATGCTGATGACGCTGTTCTCATTAGCAGAACACCTCAGTATTTGCAATGCTTCCTTACTAGAATGCATGAAATATCACATGAGGTTGGACTCAAGATGAATAAAAGAATGGTAGAAATAAGGCGGAAGGATTAAGGAGGTAGAATCGTGAATATTTAGGAACTATGATTTCTAAAACAGGGTCTTTAAAATTGGATTTTAGAAATAGATTAGATTAGAAAAAGCAAATCACACAATGGCGATGTTAAGTAGACTTTGGCAATCAAATCACCTAAAATTACATGTAAAAATCGGGTTATATAACTGTTTGGTGAGATCGGTGTTACTGTGTGGACATGGGTCATTGTATAACAATGAGGCAATATCCAACAGATTTTGTATATTTGAGAACAAAGACTTCTGAAGAATATTGGGAGTTAAATGGCAGGACAGGATTAGAAAGGAAATTAACAGAGGTTACTCGAGTGCCAGATGTGGACGAGATCAAGGTGAAGGGTAGATAGAGATGGTTTGGGCATGCTCTTCGCACTCCTTAAGAGAGTTTAGTTCACTAAACATTTATCTTGGCTCCACAAGGCACTGAAAAAGTTGGAAGACCCAGGTCTACATGGCTTAGGACTATGGAGCGTAAAGTAGAGATGGTAAATGGAGAAGTGTTTATTTAAAAGCTCAAGATGGAGACGACTGGCGAAATCTAACCAAGGTCCTTTGCGCCAATAGATGTAAGAGGATGGTGAGGATGAATGCAAAATAGTATAGAGTCCTTTCAATACACGTCATCAAACTTCCGGTCCGCCATCTTGGAGGGCAAACAAAGACGCGTTCAGTGAGTAGCTATGGTTGAACTGTTGAATATTTAGCCATTTCATCACATTCACATTCACATAATGCCCAGTTTTTGCGCTATTGCTGGCTGTGGGAATCGAGGACGAAGAGATGACAAGAGTTTCTACCGCATACCGGCAGTTATTCAGAATCAGGACAAAGATACAGAGGAATTATCCAAGTGCAGACGTGACTTGTGGTTGACCAGAATATCACGGGCTGATCTACGTGAATCCTCACTACCCTAGGCACGTATTTGTTCTGATCATTTCATATCAGGTCAGTCTCGGCTAGGCCCTAAAAGTATCATTATTCCTGTGTAAACATGCTATATCTGATCGCATATGTGACTTGACAAGTATCATCGTCAGTTCAGTGTGTAGTGTGTGTGGGGGAGGGGCATCTCAATTTTTAAACATCAAAGGGGCATCTCAGATTTTCAAAACAAAAATTAAAAGCGCCCATATTGGCTATATTAACAAAGGCTACTTACCTAGGTCTCTATTTCGTCAAGGTGCTCATGCCTATATATAATTAAGTGTATATTTATCTTAATTTGTGTATTAAATTGTGCAGACATACAGGCCTATGTGATGAATAAACATTGATTATAAATAATAATATCTGAAAGCTGGTTTAACCCGAAGGGGTCTTCAGCTTATATATGAAACATTGAAAAAATAATTAAACTTGCGCATTTAATTGCAAGGAGGCAAAACGATCATCGAAGAGCATTATAATAGAGTTTGTCCATCACGTGTTTATATTTATATAAGAAATTATAGCATTTGTAACCGAACACAAACACAATGTTTAGGCATGAACTGATAAAGATTTGACATTATAATGCAAAACTTTTACATACATTTTGACAATCAAAAATTATAATACACAAGGTTAGGCTAAATGATCAATATTAGCTTTATAATTATAAACACTCTCTTCATTGGCCCAGTGTTTATCTAATTTTGGACTTAAAAGCATTAAAGGGAAAAACAACGAATTCTGGAAGCAGATTATTCAATGGAAATGTATGCCCACTCAAGTTTTGGGTTGGCCGACAGTACCAAGTAGTTCACCATATCAATGTATGAAATACTGGGAAAATCCTCAATATTTTGACTGAATGAATTCTGCATCTGGTATGGATCTAGGCCATCAATTAGATCGAGTTTCTGCTTGTAAAAACGCTTATCATCACCCGACAATTGTTTGACAAAGTCGCTCTCATTGTCCATATTCGCTGTAGCAGCTGCCATGTTTTCGCTTTGTATGCCCTCCAGCATGGCCGCCGGTGATTCCCAGTGACGTCATTGAAAGGACTCTATTGACAGACCCTCAATTTTCCTCCTTTCCTAGAAGGCGTTTCAAGTTTCGATATGTGCAACAAAGAAGGATTAGTGGATGGTCATTTTTCATTATGTTTGCCTAAGAGAGAGAGAGAGAGAGAGAGAGAGAGAGAGAGAGAGAGAGAGGAGAGAGAGAGAGAGAGAGAGAGAGAAGTATTAGTCCCACCAATCTAAAGGTAAGATTTAGGGGTGGGGTGTGTCAAGGCACCACACGATGTGCCATGTTTCCTCCTAAGCTATGCCACAGAGGGGCCAAATTTGTATGTTGCGCCGTCTCTCTCACGAAATGCGTGCATGTTTCTGTGTGATCACCACATATTATGTAAGGGAGATATTGTTTACATGGTCATTAGCAGTAATCTCTCTCTCTCTCTCTCTCTCTCTCTCTCTCTCTCTCTCTCTCTCTCTCTCTCTCTCTCTCTCTCTCTCTCTGTGTGAGTGTGTGTGTGAAACTGTTCCATTAATTGCCTTTGAAATGTCACCAAAAATTCTTGCGTACTGTTTCTCCTACAGAAAATAATGGTTTACGTTGAAGGCAACTATTTTTTGGGCTTGGCTACGTAGATGCAAGAGAGTTGTGTGTGTCAACACAGAAAGTTATCAATTAAGTATATCTGGCGGACTGTCACCATTATAGGAAAATATTTAGAGAACCGATGCCGGCTTATTTCTCTATTGAGTCGCATGGCTTGTCTAATCTCAAATCGGAAACACTTATTAGCTCCAATCTAAATGATCCAATCTTTATGTATGGTTTATATATTCAACAACGGTAGAGCACTAGTTCCACGAGCAATCATAACAGAACAACAACATAGTTGAATATATATATATATATATATATATATATATATATATATATATATATATATATATATATATATATATATATATATATATATATATGCCACATTTTTTCATTGTTTTCCAAGTGCCTCGTGCATTACAAGTTCACTTTCCTTTGATATGCTAAAAGGCTTACGGTTACATTGTATCGGTGTGTTTACCTATCTGCATGTCTTTGACCTAAATCAGACAATTGGCATCTTGTTTGTTTGAACAAAGAGGAAATGGTTTATCTCCAGCTCGAATCTTGACTTTATAATGTTCGGATTTATAGTTGAATGGTTGTTTGTAGTGATAAATACTTGATATAATTGAAGATGTTTGATTACATTGTTTGCTAGAATAGTTTAGACCGGTAGTAAATGAATATATATATATATATATATATATATATATATTATATATATATATATATATATATATATATATATATATATATATATATATTGATATATTGTATTTAGGTTATCTGGTATAATGGTAGCTATAATTCTATAATATAAGTATTATGTAAGTTATTGGCGATAAATGCAACATCTATTAATTTATTAAAAAAAATAACTAATGCAATGCATATTTGATTAACATTTACCAATATTATTAAGTTTTCTGTTATGAGCATCTTCCTCTTCTTCCCTTTCGAAGTTTTCAATTTGGGTTATATTTGCATTTCTCTCTCACCTGTGTTGCAGGGGATCAAACGGTCAAACATACCACACTGTGTTTGTGTTACAGTGTCCGTTCGTGTGTATATACACACGAAAAAAACGTTATTTCGATTTTCCACACCAAGTAAATCATAAATAAAAATTGATCTATGATATTCAAGTTTGTATCTATTATGGGAATTAAATCCAAGTTTCTAAGAATCTAGGGTTATTATTTTCTTGGAATGTCTATATCATTCGTTCTAGATGATTTTTAAATCCTCAGTTACTGCTTCATGTAGTCAATGCTACATTCCTTATGAAACTTTTAATTAAATTCCCACTGAAACATTACTCATTTTCAAAAACAGTTTGCTAAAGGATTAATGATGACCGTTACATTAATTAACGTATGACATTTTACTTAATTGATGACGCTTGAATGATAATGAAACTGGAGTAGAACTGTATTGTATTATGTACGAGGCTACCATTGATTGTTTGATCGCGTTTTCTGTAAAGACACAAGGCATAAGTCGCGTTTTCTATCAGTTTCAGATTCAAGGGTTATCCCTGAATTATTATTATTATTATTATTATTATTACTTACTAAGCTACAACCCTAGTTGGAAAAGCAGTATGCTATAAGCCCAGGGGCTCCAACAGGGAAAATAGCTCAGTGCGGAAAGGAAAAAAGGAAAATAAAATATTCTAAGAAGAGTAACAACAATAAATATCTCCTATATAAACTATAAAAACTTTAACAAAACAAGAGGAAGAGAAATAAGATAGGAGAGTGTGCTCGAGTGTACCCTCAAGCAAGAGAACTCTAACCCAAGACAGTGAAAGGCCATGGTACAGAGGCTATGGCACTACCCAAGACTAGAGAACAGTGGTTTGATTTTGGAGTGTCCTTCTCCTAGAAGAGCTGCTTACCATAGCTAAAGAGTCTCTTCTACCCTTACCAAGAGGAAAGTGGCACTGAACAATTACAGTGCAGTAACCCCTTGGGTGATGAAGAATTGTTTGGTAATCTGTGTTGTAAGGTGTATGAGGATAGAGGAGAATATGTAAAGAATATGCCAGACTATTCAGTGTGTATGTAGGCAAAGGGAAAATGAACCGTAACCAGAGAGGAGGATCCAATGTAGTACTGTCTGGCCAGTCAAAAGACCCCATAACTCTCTAGCGGTAGTATCTCAACGGGTGGCTGGTGCCCTGGCCAACCTACTACCTACCTGAAAAGGGAATTTAAACAGAACCAATTTATTCATATCTTAGAATTTATGTAATAGATTTTATTCAATTTTATTATCTATGTCATGTCACATATTATATAAGACTTCACCAGTTTGCTAAACACACATACACATATATCTTGTGTGTATGAGCGTGGCATTATCTTGTGAGTTTTGTGCAATATATATATATATATATATATATATATATATATATATATATATATATATATATATATATATATATATATATATATATATATATGGTATTTATTACAAGACCACGCTCTCCATATACTGCTAAATTATGCAAAGCTATTGTTCTCCTGTATTACTTTTTCATAATTTAAAACAATTCGCCACATGGGAAACAAGTTAGAGTTATATAAAAATATAGAATTATAAAAAAAAACTAGCCTGGTTTCCTCACTAAACGACCTGGGACTCTATTTTCATATACATGAAAATAGAGGCTCGGTTATAAAACAGTTAGAACAATTTATTATTATTATTATTATTATTATTATTATTATTATTATTATTATTATTTTCTAAGCTACAACCCTAGTTGGAAAAGTGGAATATTATAAGCCCAGGGGCCCCAACAGGGAAAATATCCCAGTGAGGAAATGAAACAAGGAAAAATAAGATATTCTAAGAACAGTAACATGAAAATGAATATTTCCTTTATAAACTATAGATAAAACACTTCAACAAAACAAGAGGAAGAGAGATTAGATAGAATAGGGTGCCCAAGTGTACCCTTAAGCAAGAATAATTCTAACCTAAGACAGTGGAAGACCATGGAACAGAGGCTATGGCACTACCCAAGACTAGAGAACAATGGTTTGATTTTACTCCATCTTTTTAATTTCATATAACCTCATTGTTTAAAACTGATTTCTTTTATTCTCATCCATTTATGATTTACCCTCACATTATTATTATTATTATTATTATTATTATTATTATTATTATTATTATTATTTCTATTATTTCTATTAATTCTTATGCTGTCTGGAGACATTGAGCGAAATCCAGGACCAGTACGTCCTAGATTTCGTCAATGTCGTCTTCTGTATTGCAATATTCGTGGTCTTCATGCAAATATCCAAGACCTTACAGTTGCGTCCAGACAGTATGATATTCTTTTGTGCTCAGAAACTTTGGTTTCTAATATGAGGCACTCATCTGAGCTCCTTATAACTGGTTTTAAGAAGCCAATAATGTTGAAACGTGATGCCATCCCTAGGGCCAGGGGAATGGCGGTGTATATTAGGACCGAGTACCCTGCTTCTCATAAGTCCTGCTATCAATGTGAATGTCATGAGATTCAGGTAATAAAAGTTTGTGGCAGGCATAACAACTTTTATTTGTGTTGGATCTACCGGAATCCAGACATAGATGATTCTATCTTCGATTGTCTTCTTACCATTATGGCTAAGATACAAGAAGATGATAGAAAGGCTTCTTTTGTCTTTGTTGGTGATTTTAATGCTCACCATAGGGAGTCGTTAAGTTCTATCTCTCCTACCGATCGCCATGGATTAAGAGCTTTAGACTTTGCCTCTGAATCAGGCTGTGAGCAAATCATAAATGAAGCTACTCACAGGTCTGGTAATTGCTTGGACCTCGTATACACTGACTCCCCTGGCGTTATAACTAGTAAGGTTGGTTCTCCAGTCGGGACATCTGATCATGCCTTGATTTCATTATTAGTGAAGACTGAGCAGCCTGTCCCTGATATATCATATTCTTGTAAAATTTATATGAAATCCCAAGCAGACTGGAATGGGATTTTACATGATCTTTTGTGCTTGAATTGGTCACAATTATATAATAGTGTAGATCCTGTTGTCCCTTTGAATGAGAATCTAGTCAACATAATTGATAGGCGTATCCCTTCTCGTGTGCTATGGTACCGAGTGAAGGACAAACCGTGGTTCAATGATGATTGTAGACGTGGTTATTTGGAGAAAGAGGAGGCCTATCATGTTTGGAAGGGTAACAGATCAGATTTGACCTGGAACAACTATACTCAGCTTCGAGCTTTTGCTCAGAGAGTTTATGCCTCAACTGAAAAGTAGTACAATTTAACCATAAAAGAAACACTTTCCGGTACAACTCAGGAACATAAATGGTGGTCTACCCTTAAATCTGCACTCTTTGGTGTAGATGCAACAGTTCCTCCTTTACTTAAACCAGATGGCTCAGTCACTCACTGTCCAAAGGAAAAGGCAACCCTTTTGGCTGATGTTTTTGACAGTAAACAGAGTAATGAAAAACTTGAACTTCCTCATTCCTGTTTTCCTGAGGCTAAACTAACTAGTTTAGCTTTTCGATCTCGTGAGATTAAAGCTCTGTTGGTGGACCTTGATGCTTATGGAGGTGTAGACCCAAATGGTATTTTTCCTTTGTTTTTTATAAAGACAGCAGATTTCTTAGCTCCAAAGTTGTGTTATTTTGTGCAAGTTAGCAAGAAGAGGAGCTTTTAGCACTAGTTGGAGAATTGGTAATGTTACTCCTCTATGTAAATGTGTTTGTGGTAGCTCAAGTCCCACTGATTACTGCCCAATTTCCATAACTCCCATATTATCTAAAGTTTTTGAACGTCTTCTGGCAAAACGTCTTAATAGGTTTGCTGAAGGTAATCATCTACTCCCTAGTTTGCAATTTGGTTTTCGTAAAGGCCTTGGAGCATGTGATGCCCTTCTTACAATCTCCAATGCTGTACAGAGATCCCTTGATTGTGGTCGGGAAGTTCGTATGATTGGCCTTGATTTTAGTGCTGCCTTTGACCGTGTTAATCATGAGGCCCTTGTTTTCAAACTGAAACAGTTGGGAGTGGGTGGGTCGTTTCTTAGCATTATTATTGATTTTTTAAGTAATAGATCTCAAAGAGTTGTTGTTGATGGGCACCATAGTGAGTATAGAAATGTGATATCCGGTGTTCCACAGGGTAGTGTTCTTGGCCCATTACTTTTCATACTATATACACAAGACATGTGGTTTGGCCTAGAAAACAAGCTTGTTGCATATGCAGATGATGCTACTCTCTTTGCATCAATTCCATCCCCTGAATGTAGATCTAGGGCTGGTGAATCCCTTAATAGAGATTTAGCTAGAATTAGTGCATGGTGCAAATTATGGGGTATGAAGTTGAATCCTAACAAAACTCAAAGTATGATTGTAAGTAGGTCAAGGACGGTGGCTCCTCAACATCCGGATCTCAGTATTGATAATGTTTCTTTAAATTTGTATGACTTTCAAAATTTTAGGTGTGATTCTCGACAGTAAATTTACTTTGGAAAACATATAAGGTCTGTGTCCTCTTCAATTGCACAAAAAATAGGCTTATTGAGAAAGTCTTTCAAGATTTTCGGTGATCAATCTATTCTGAAGAAGTGTTTTAATTTTCATTCTACCTTGTTTTGAGTATTGTTCTCCTGTCTGGTCTTCAGCTGCTGATTCTCATCTTAATTTGTTGGACAGAAACTTACGGTCTATTAAATTTCTTATTCCTGATCTAGATATTAATCTTTGGCACCGTCGTTCAATTAGTTCATTATGCATGTTGCATAAGATTTTTCACAACTCTGACCATCCTTTACATTCAGATCTCCCTGGACAATTCTATCCTGTTCGTAATACTAGGCAGGCAGTTAATTCTAATATCCAGGCCTTCTCCATCACGAGGCTCAATACTACGCAGTACTCAAGAAGTTTTATTCCTGCTGTTACCAAGTTGTGGAATGATCTTCCTAATCGGGTGGTTGAATCAGTAGAACTTCAAAAGTTCAAAGTTGGAGCAAATGCTTTTTTGTTGACCAGGCGGACATGAGTCTTTTTATAGTTAATTATGACATATTTGTTTTTGATGTTGTTAATAGTTTATATATGATATGTCTGTTTTGACGTTGTTACTTATTTTAGAATGATTTATTGGTAATTTGTTCTCTTCATTCATTTATTTCCTTATTTCCTTTCCTCACTGGGCTATTTTTCCCTGTTGGAGCCCCTGGGCTTATAGCATCTTGCTTTTCCAACTAGGGTTGTAGCTTGGATAGTAATAATAATAATAGTAATACTAGCCAATCTACAACCCTAGTTGGAAAAGCAAGATGCTATAAGCCCCAGGGCTCCAACAGAGAAAATAGCCCAGTGAGGAAAGGAAATAAGGAAATAAATAAATGATGAGAATAAATTAACAATATATCATTCTAAAAACAGTAACAGCGTCAAAACAGATATGTCCTATATAAACTAATAACAACGTCAAAAACAGATATATCATACTGTATATAAACATTTAAAAAGACTCATGTCAGCCTGGTCAACATAAAAACATTTGCTCCAACTTTGAACTTTTGAGGTTTAACATAAGAGTTGATAATACATAGGCCTATTTCTTTGCCCATTTTCCGAAGCAGGTTTCTACCTTTGAAACTTCATCTCTGTTGCCCTGCGTAATAGCTTACTACCTATAGTTCATTTCTTTTTTCGAGGCAGATTTGCACCGACTCGCAGCGGTGCCCCTTTAGCTCGGAAAAGTTTCGTGATCGCTGATAGGTTAGAATTATCTCGTCCAACCAATCAGCGATCAGGAAACTTTTCCGATCTAAAAGGGCACCGCTGCGAGTCGGTGCAATTCTGCATCACTAAAAGAAATTGACTATAGCTGGCAATTAAAACTTCCTACTACCATGACCTAGGCCTAGTTTACTTCGTCCTTTACATATCGAGACATTCCAAGTTCCTTTACTTTACTCTTACTTTCTTATGGAGCATATATGGCTCCTATTCCTAGCTCTATCTTTTCGTTATCAACGTTAATCCATGACTTCATGTAAGGTCCATTCACATTTTATCTCCACTATACCCTTTCCTAGCTTCTTACATACTATTATCAATGCAACCCCATTTTGTCTGTTTTCCTCACCAGAAGTGACCATTACTGTTTTTCTATTTTTCATTTTATATATTACTGGACCCTCTTACAATCTTTCATCTTTTCTTAGATCTTTGATGCAATATAAAAAGCAAAGTATGTTGAATCTCTCGAGCGCATCTCCAAACAGTTCCTGTTGTTACCGTATGCTTAAAACCCGTTTTTCAACTTTCCCTTTCTGTCCCAAATAGGTTTCCGTTAGATAAATGGCGAAATGCTTTACCCTGTTCAAGATATCCTCCGGTGATTCGATTTTTAATTCCAGACCTCTTATATTTTCGTAATATGCTCTATACTTGTTATAAATATTCATAATCCTTTAACTCCTCCCCGCCATCTACTCTGATTACTCTCCTCTTGCACCCCCCCCCCTCCAACTCCTCTAGTACTGCCTCCCCGTACTGTTGCGCCAATATTAATATTCATCTTCTTCTTCTTCTTCGTGATTGTATGGTTATACTGTTTTCATTTAAAGTAAAGAGAATACTGTTGTCCAATGTCTGTTTCAAAGATTAATATTCTAAAGTACAAAACACTTATAGCCAAGAACTTTGTCAAGGAGAATCGTAGATAAGATCAGTGTCTATCAAGGGCTGTGTCAAAATGTCAATGAGAAACAAATCTGCTAGTCCGGCATCAGAGATTGCTTAATGTAGCTGTGTCACTACTACTACTAGTACTACTATTACAACCTCTCTCTCTCTCTCTCTCTCTCTCTCTCTCTCTCTCTCTCTCTCTCTCTCTCTCTCTCTCTCTCTCTCTCTCTCTCTCATTTTTCAAAATGATAAAGGTTGGTTTAGACCTACGCAAAGTATACCTTAAAAGGGGTTTTCCTTGTAAATACTAAGTACTTGGAAATCTATTATCATCCTGGGAAAATAGATTGAAAAGCAGAGATTCATAGAAGGGAATGCACGTACCCTTATATGAAATAATTGGATATTGAAAGTGCAGTCCTATTCATGAAAACTATGTTAAACATTTCTAACATAAAGTAGAATTTATAGGAAAATACATAGATGATGTTTGTAATCTGTACAAATATTATGGAAATTAAGATAACATGACGTAAGAATTTGTATGCGGCAAAATCTTAGTTAGTTGGCGTGATACATAAGAAATCTAGAAGAAGAGTCTGAAAAGGCCACAATAAGCTACCGAAACTTATTCTAAAGTAAAAAGTTATTATATCAAAACGTAAGATTTTCGTTAAAATTGCTGTTTGATGTTGAAAGGGGAAAAAATATTACAGTACTTAGTATAAGCTAATATGTTCCTTTCCTCACTGGGCTATTTTTCCCTATTGGGGCCCCTGGGCTTATAGCATCTTGCTTTTCCAACTAGGGTTGTAGCTTGGATAATAATAATAATAATAATAATAATATCTACTTGTTGATAAAGTGCTCTCCAAAGTGTTTTGGGGAATGAGCAGTTAAGAACCAGGAACTTCCTTAGTTCAGCAACAACAATGTTAAATTTCATTTTCGGTTCTGTCACTCTGAATAGAAGCTGTTGGTAAATCCTTTCAGACTTTGCCGATAAAATGTTTGTGGGAGAATTTGTATTTAGAAATAAATGAGAGAGACGTCAAAAAGGAGAAACAAAGAGTAAATACTTCAGAACTGATAGAATAACTAGTTCATGATAGCCCACGTTATGCGGAACACGTCATGCTGTGCGTGAGGCAAATGTAAATCATCTAATGACTGGACATTTCCACTACATTTTTTCATTACACTGAAGATCCCAGTGGCATCGGAGTAAGCAGATACAAAAATTCCAAAAATCTATTTCGGATACTCAAGTAATGTGAAAAATAAAATCCATTTCAAACTGCTGGAGTCTTAAACTGCAGAAGTGATATTTAATTAGATTAAAGGTTGCTCATGAATGGCAGAGGCAAGGAACAGTGACATTGCCCTGTCGAGCGGGACAATACCCTAAAGACTAGCCATATGATCAGCACCCAAGCCCCCTCTCCACCCAAGCTAGGACCAAGGAGGGCCAGGCAATGGCTGCTGATGACTTAGCAGATAGACCTATAGGCTCCCCTAAACCCCCACCCTTACCAAAGAAACTAACGAGTTCAAGGTGGACTCGAACCCCAGTCTGGCGATCACCAGTCAGGGACGTTACCACTTCGGCCACCGAAACCCTTGGTGATCCGGATTAAGTTCTAAAGCTCAAGAAACTTTAAATTATTGATAATATTGATTTCTTTGATGCTAAGTTTAGTTAGCTGTCAGAACACGTGCATTTGTGACACGCAAGCTACTGAGAGTAACACCTCCTTCAGTTGCTTTTAATTACTAATATATTTTCCTGCCTTTTAGGTTATATTTTTTACTTCTCTTTTCAATAAACTTATCGCAGACGAATTATTATCATATTTTGTCTTTTATTCACTCATCATAATTTTAATAACTTCGGTACTTGAGTACAATACTAGTGTTTTATAATATTTAGCATTAAGTTAGCGAGAATTCATGTTCATTTAGCATGATTTTAACATTTGTCAAACATCCACTGTTTCATGATGACGTTGCCGACAACTGAAACTCACGAAAAGACTCTTGGCTAGATATTATTATTATTATTATTATTATTATTATCATTATTATTATTATTACTAGCTTGTTACTTGTTACTTAATACAACTACATTATAATGTGAACATAACATAATACAGTACATCCTTAAGTACCTCTGCTCTCATATATCAGCTTAGGTCAGGTGAATGATAATATAGATAACTCTATATAGGACTACACAAATAAGATATCTATAGTATAGGCCTACTGGAGTAAACGTCTATATGTTCAGGAGTCTAATTGTATGAAAATTCAGTTAATAATCCATATTTTGCAATACAAGTAAATCTCTTGCAGGTAATATTAGGGTACCTAAATATATATTTTGTCAAGCTAATAATCATAAAAAAAAACTTCAAATGATGTAGTTCAGTTGAAATTCTGAAAATTTCCCCTATTTACTACAAACATTATTATTGGCGTATGTAAGTATAGATAGATAGATAGATATTTTATTGACCATTCTCCACAGAAACATCAAATACAACATTATAAAATTACACAATGGTCCAAATACATAAACTCATTTCAAAAGTCACATTTCCTTAAAAAAAAAAAAAAAAAAAAAAAAGAAAAAAAAAAAAACAGAACGGATTAAAATGTTTGGGGAGCAAAACGGAAATTATAAATTTAGATAATTAATATAGAAAAGTATGAGACGTAGATAGGATTAGAGAAAAAAATTTTGTATCCCCGAATTGTCATATATTCGTTGCATGTGTAATCATTCAGTGACTTCACCAATGTGTGATTTTTTTTTTTCAAATCAATTGTTTGCATATTGTTAAATTCTCTCACTACTGAAGGAATTTCACGTACTGTTCTTATATGATACTTCATTAAGTCAAATAATTACGTGAATACAGGAGTCGGGTTTATTATTATTATTATTATTACTACTTACTTACTTACTTACTTACTTACTTACTTACTTACTTACTAAGCTAAAATCCTAGTTGGAAAAGCAGGATGCTATAAGCCCAGGGGCTCCAACAGGGAAAATAGCTCAGTGAGGAAAGGAAAAAATGAAAATAAGATATTTTAAGAAGAGTAACAACAATAAATATCTCCTATATAAACTATGAAAACTTTAACAAAACAAGAGGAAGATAAATAAGATAGGAGAGTGTGTTCGAGAGTAAGAGAACTTAACCCAAGACAGTGGAAGACCATAGTACAGAGGTTGTGGCACTACCCAGGACAAGAGAACAATGGTTTGATTTTGGAGTGTCCTTCTCCTAGAAGAGCTGCTTACAATAGCTAAAAAGTCTCTTCTACCCTTACCAAGAGGAAAGTGGCCACTGAAAAATTACAGTGCAGTAACCCCTTGAGTGAAGAAGAATTGTTTGGTAACTGTGTTGTCAGGTGTATGAGGACAGAGGAGAATATGCCAGACTATTCGGTGTGTGTGGGTAAAGGGAAAATGAACCGTAACCAGAGAGAAGGATCCAATGTAGTACTTACTTTATACTTACTTGTCACAACTTTTATATGACATACAGAAAGTATATATACATATATATATATATACACACACACACACACACATATATATATATATACATACATACATATATATATATATATATATATATATATATATACAGTATATATGTGTGTATATATATATATATATATATATATATATACATATATATATATATTATATATATATATATATATATATATATATATATATATATATATATATATATATATATATATATATATATATATATATATATATATTACTTATCAGTCACAAAACTGCACGTGACAGATATTAAAGTGTAAAATCCACAGGAGACAGGAAAGGAAAAGACCAGGTACCAAGCGCTTTCGCGTATTACGTACACTTCTTCAGGGTACAAAGTGAAATCAAAAATAAAATCATACAATAAAGAAACCTACCAAAACTGAAATAAAAGCCACAAGGAGCAAAGCATCATCAATATGCTAAAATAATTAATGGTCGTTAAAAATGAATAAACAATTGTCGTTATATAATAAAATACTAGATAACAATAGTTGAACTAAATGTTTATATTGTACTTCCTTACAATTTCATTAACAAGGTGAGTTATAAAGCCAATCAGAGGACTTGAATATATCGGATAGAGGGTATTCCGAGCATTTATGCGCTGCTCTTCGGAAATTTAGCCCGAATTTCATCTTTTTTTTTCAAAAATATTTAGTGGGTCCCTTATAAGATGTTTCTTTTTTCTATCAGAGGAATGAATTCTGATTACCAAGTCATTATTTTTCTTGAATAATACGTCTTTAGAATTTCATAAGAGTAGGATTAACTTTTAAAGCTTGTCTAAATAACTAATTAGTTATTTTTGCTGGTTATTTTGTGGCTAATATTCATTATTCACATCGATACTAATATCATATAGAGTTTGGATAGTGAATGAAATGCATGCCTATAATTCGTATTTTGCGGCGTTTGAAGTTATAATGTAATTTCGAAGGAATAATATAATGTTTTGGACTACAATTATGATAATGAACATAAAGTAATTTATACTATACTTTTGTATGATATGAATTAAATATATATGGTTCACATCTCAGAAATTACAAAAGAAACGAAACTTTATATATTGTTTGACAAATTGAAGATAAGAATTTTCTTGTTCTGCATGGCAAATGGTTCTGAATCGAAAGGTGACGACAAATCCCTTTCTCTGGTTTATTTCTCTTAGCAGACGAAGGCCAAGGGTGGATCCAGGTGCTCAAGATTAATTATATTTGTTATCGTCGCAGTCTTAGCATCCCAAACATGGTCTGGACGTCATTCTCTAGAATCTAGATCATAAGTATTGCAAGATTGGGTTGTCTGGTTGCAACTGACTGTGGCCAGGACTGTTGAATGCCAAAACTCTCTCTCTCTCTCTCTCTCTCTCTCTCTCTCTCTCTCTCTCTCTCTCTCTCTCTCTCTCTCTCTCTCTCTCTCTCATAGGCCTATTTGCCTCTGTTGACACCTTGCTTTAAATAGAAACTTAAAAGAGATTAATTTTGGTAGTACTAAGGTTGCCTCTACGAAGCCGAAATCCTAAATTGTTTCCTTAGTTGTTTGCATCCGATGCTGCATGATTAGGTCTACAAAAGATAAGACTTTTTATTATTATTATTATTATTATTATTATTATTATTATTATTATGTAAAATAAGCTTATTACAAGTAATTAAAGTTTTCGTATATATGGCATTCAAATAAAAGTTTATGTTAAAAGTTTTTATTAGGCATGAGCTATCCACATATTCCTTGTGCAGGCCAAGGTAGAAAACGTTGCAAAATTTTCAATCAGCTCGAATATATTAGCCAGTAATTTGAGCTGCTGTAGAGGCATGACCAACCACAAGTTTTTTTTAAAGAATATGCCACTTCAATATACCATATTTTACCTTCTTATTAAAAGGAAGAAGATAAGATCGTTGACCAAATGTAGTATAACCTACAAATGTAGACTTAACATATTCCAGTTTCTTAACTGCTCACTCCACAAAACACGTTTACGGACAAAGCTTAGCTTATACTAAGTACTGTTGATGAACATTTTTATGTAAAAACAAACAATATTCTTGATGAAAACTTTAACTTCTATTATGAGCTGGAATAATACCATGTTATCTGTTTGGCAATCTATTTAGGTAATTTGAAGCTCTTCTTTCAGGTTTGTGTGTATTCTGTCAGCTTTCTTTTGTGATTTTGCACAATATCCACTCATCCTGTTCTCTTAATTTTCCTAAGTTTGGGTATGAAATTGTAACTTATCTATTCTCAGTTAATGATAATTTTTACTCATATCTCCCCTTTTAATGGCCCTCTATCACCAATTTTAGTAACACGGACTTACCAATGTTTTCAGCATATTAATGTTAGACACTTAGTTTTCATAGACAAAGCTTCAACAACTAAAGTAGACATAAATCGAATCTCTCACTAGAATGACTTATAAAACGGATTTTGAGCGAAGCGAACAATCTATTTTCTGGTGAGTAGGTGAGCTTCGCCCTCAGTTGTTTTAGGGATAAGTTTGATCCAGAGGTTTCTCCTTTAAAGAGCTGTCCTCCCCTGAAGTCTGAAGTTCTACGAAGATAGACCTTTAGACACTCTACCGGACATAGAGAGACATCTTCCTTCAGAGGGCATATTCCCCAAGGACACCACCTTTTAGTGGGTAGCTCATTCTTAGCGAGAAAGGTTGGATCAGGGAAGAGATTCAGTTCTCCAGGAGTTAGAATTCTGGGACCTGAAGGTTTAATTCTCTAGGAATATCACTGTAGTAACATATACCCCTTAGGAAGCTACTTTAGGAACTTCCATCAGGACGACATGGCTTGAGCCCAAAAAAGATCATATAAGAATTATGAGTAAATTAACTGAGTATATGCTTAAGTATATTGTTGCATACACTTACATAAACACGCATGCACTATTACAGAGACCATCCGTTTTACCGGTCAGATGATCAAGTTTGCTCTGTTGTCTGGAGTCATCCAGTAGTAGCAAAGCCGCTATTTCTCGGCCATCTGGTGATGATGTTATTCCCTTTACTGTCTCTGATGCCAGAGAACTTCAAATCATTCATTCATCACTGTCTTTGTGTTATTACGGAAGATAGCATGGTTTCAGATACCAAAGAGATGTTTTCTTCTGTTCAGTATGTAACGTGCTACTCAGTGTTTGCCTACGTTAGCGAATTCATCATTCACTGAAATTTTAAGGTATTATCAGCGTTGTCGAAAACTGAATGATGCCCGAGGACTTGTTTGGTCACAAATTTCTCAGCTGACATCCATTAGTTTCATTCATATGTGGATCATACATTCAGTGAAAAGAAAATCGAAAAGAATATTTAGGTAGATTCAATTTTATAAGATAATCGTATAGTATTGAGTGTACTTTTCCAAATGTAAACATTACATTTAGAACCATTTTAACATTCATAGTCACACATTGCTCAGGTGAGCGTTCAATATATCAGTCAAAGTATATGGAAATCCATTTGACCAGCTAATTAACAAGGTAGAGCGTATGTCCTATCTCTACTAAATACAGAGGCAGATGTGTAACGTAAGAATAATTCCGAGGTCTGACTAATCAAAGCTATTTAGAAAAGAGTAGAAGGAAGTTTTTCAAATATAAATAAAATTAAGACACAAATAAACATGATTTTACATCTTACTATTGATTTTTTTTTAAAAATAATAACTTATTTGATAGTTTATTATTGTTTATATTTTCGACTACATGTAGATATGGGGGCACCAAAACCTTAAAGGTCTTGGAATCTCAATCCGTCTTCAGACCTCGGTATAGAAGGCTGGTTTGATAAAATCCTATTAGTTGCAAATGAATTAGCTGATGTGCTTTTTTTCTAAATTATCATTGGTGTTAAGAACATTAAAAAGAGCGACAGCAGATAATATGACGTTGGCATGATTTTAAAAGATTTCTCGGAACCAAATCTTAAGTATGTGTTTAGAAGACCCGTACACAACCAGTGTGTCCGTTGAGTTGTAATGAAATATTAAAACTTTCATATGATCATAAAATCTTTAGTATATCATAATAGTTGATGGCAAGACTAAGAGCCTTAAGTCCTCCATGCTTTTTGACTGCAGATACTATTATATACACAAGACGTAAAACACATTTTTTTGCCGCGTAATAGAACTACCAACAATTGGGTAGTGCCATAGCCTCTGTACCATGGTCTTCCACTGTCTTGGGTTAGAGTTCCCTTGCTTGAGGGTACACTCGGGCACACTATTCTGTCTAACTTCTCTTTTTCTTGTTTTGTTAAGCTTTTTATAGTTTATATGCGAAATATTTATTTCCATGTTGTTCCTGTTCTTAAGATATTTTATTTTTCCTTGTTTCCTTTCCTCACTGGGCTATTTTCCCTGTTGGGGCCCCTGGGCTTATAGCATCCTGCTTTTCCAACTAGGGTTGTAGCTTAGCATTTAATAATAATAATAATAATGATCTAATTGGGCCCTGCACTTTCTAGGTTCCAAGTTCTCGTTGCTCACTTCACAATAGTATGATTCATTGTGGGCACGCTACTAGATGTGTAAGTTCGAAGCGTTACGCTCTGCATTAAAGTTCATTTTAATTTAGTTACCTCCTACGCTGACGGCAAAGCTTGCATTCTCTTATTTCTAACTTCCATGGCCTGTCTAGTATATCGGGCAAATTCTTCGGTTAGCAATTCTAATATCTAATTCTATGTCACTGCTCCCGCCCTAATAGGAAGTAGTATGACGTTATCAGCTAGTAGTCTACAGATGTAGTTACAACACATATAATATAAACGAATGTAGCCTATATTTAGGTCAGAAGATACCGGAAAAATGTTCAAGTGTCGTTACGTTGATTAGTTTTGCTGGAGATCTTTTTACAAATGATTTAGTTCCAAAAGATAAATTTTCTTAAAGCTGTTTTGTTTACAATTTCAATTATTGCTTTAAATACTAAGAATTCTTAAGTTTATATGATGACCTTACGAGTATTGTGAATTAAGTTGCTGAATATTTCAGTTTGTATTTTTTTATTACATTACGAAGATATCTATAGTGAACTTATACTGGTAACTACGATAATCGATGCACCACGATTTCTCCCTCGTTATATGCTAGTCATGTAACCATTACGGTCTTTCTCAACTCTTATGTAATCTACGACCCGCTTATTTTTTTTTTCTTAACACAATTCTGATATTTTAGTGGCGAGAAAGGTAAGTAGGCCATTAGGATCAGAAAAGCAGTAATTAAAGTAAAATAACAACTATTTTTACATATTCAATCACGTATGCAAATATGTTGTAGCCTACACATTTCTGACATAGGCAAGATTGACAACGAGGATGATGACAAGCATGAGAATTAGACAGACCAAAATCTGGGTTATGTTAGACTACTAGTTACAGACTCTTTTTACTTTTTATTAAGTTTCAAATAGCTAGTTTGGCGTTGATTTCGTACCGCCAAAATACACACTACACAGTTCCTCCAAAACCAATGAAAGAAAAATATCACGAGCTCCCGAAACAATAAAGTAATTTTCATCAAAGCAGTGACTTGTGACCGCTTATTGTAAATTGCACAAGTTTATAAACAATGTACTTATTATATGTTGACACAATTTTTATCACACAACAGACTATTGTTGTCAAGGAGAAATGAGTTAAAACCAGTTTTGAATTCTGCGCTCAGTCTTTTTTTTTTGTCTCGACGTATAGCCAAGGCTTTAAACCAGCTTTATGACCTACTTACGACCGGCGTTTAAATATCATTTCCATTTGATTAGAAAAGAATTATATAACAATAAAATGCTCGCTGAATATTAGACAGAATAATTTTTAAAGTTAAATGAAGCTAATAGTATACTATAAACCATTGATGTAAAGTGAGCGAACATTTTGTTGATAAACAATCAAAACTAGTCAATGTGTCAGATTGAGACTTGAGAGGAACATCGACGCAAGAACCGCTATCTTCTTACGGGGCAAGTGAACCGTCTTGTACATATCTGCAAATAGTCCAAGCTGTCCATTACCACCACGAACGACGGTAACTAGCCGTTCTATACAAGGTTGGTCGTTATTAACAGGGTATAATTTTTTAGTTTAGTATTTAGTGGAGTAAGTGGCTTATCCTAAAATGGCAATGTCCCTGCATTGCTCACCACGCAGTAGGCTATGAGTGTAGCCGATTATTTATAAATAAATTCCTCTCCTAGCACTTTATATCGTTAGTAAAGTATGTATGGAACAAATGATGTTTATCGATATGATTATTTTGTGGCATGTGTGGTTTTATTGTACTACCATATGTACTAAGGCCAAAGTACTCTCTTTAGTTTCCCTATTCTTCATGTCTGAGAGGAGTATTACTTTACCCCATAGGGCCTTTTTATAAGGACGGACAGGACTTCCCGGCTGCATAGGATACCTAACCTAAACTTCCTAACCTAACCTACAAGTCATGTCTGTACCTACTGGGGGTTATCCCACATGAGACCCCCCCCCAAAGGTAAAAGGTGAAGAGGTCTGGTTTCAGTTCCAATATCATCAGAGTAGCTGCTCACCAGAACATCAGGCGGGCAAACCCAACCCTCTACTGTGGTGCCCAACACAGCAGTGGCCTCACTCTATTGCCATGCATATGCTAGCCGTTAGATTGCTGTATTCTTAGTGATGGGGTTGAAAATAAGGGAGATATGGGGCATGGCTGTCACTGTACATACACCCATCCCTTTTTCCTGTCAATATATGAGGGACAAACATAAATCTTTCATTATAAGGTGAGGGAAGGATAGGTTAAATTAGGCATTTTTTGCTGTTTTTGAACCGAGAGTCTACGTCCTATAGTGGTGAACGATGAGGAAGGAAACTGCATCCTTGGATACTGTAGGATGTGAGAGGGAGATTCTGCCTTCTGTTGCTGCAGCGAGCCCAGCACGCTATTATTTCACTTGGTTGCTGGATGAATATTACCACTTCGATGATAAATGTATCATCGGAACCACGTGTCGTTTCCAACGAAATATCCGACATAGTGCGGTGAGTAATATACTGATATGTCTCATCTCTTATGCAGAATGTCTATACTAGTAAGACCTTCATTGTCCACCTGAAGGCCCCTGCAGTCTGGGCCTTGCAGTAATAACTGTTCTCCACAATATTGAGTTTTGTTATAGTGTAGTACTGTATAGTAGCTAGGTGGTTGGAAATGACATAATTAATTAGATCTCTTTAAACTTAGTATTTTGAACCCCATATCCAAAAGTCAGTAGCTATTAATAACCTAGATACATTGTTTTTTAAATTTTGGTAATACCTGTATTACAATTTCAACCAACACTTGATTTATGGCACAACAATACATTTATTCATACGCGAAAACAAACTTTCGCCATTTAATATAGGTACTGTGTATACTCTAGCACGCAAGCTGGTACAGCCGATGAAGGATTGTCGGGGATCTGCCAAGGAACCATTCTAACCCCGGCCTTGTTAGCGTTCAGACATATATTATTAGCCTTTGAAGTTTCATTCCTTTTGTGCTAATAATTTCTCTCTCTCTCTCTCTCTCTCTCTCTCTCTCTCTCTCTCTCTCTCATATTTATATTAACTTTGAAATCGTAGTTATTCTTATGGAGGAACATAAGTGAAAATAAGATTACTTTACATCATGACCGAAAATTGTGGACCTGCGAAGGGAAAGGATAAAGAGTGGATAGGGTGGAAATTTTGTGATCATAATTTCTACCACAAGAAGTGTGTCTATAGAAACTAACACCAGTGATGTTAACTTTAAGAAAATGAATTGGCCATGCCTTGATCGTGTAGACAAAGCCAAAATAGTCATGATGGATATGTCAAAAATGGAGAAAGAACTAAACAAGAGACCTCACTATAGGTGAACATTTAAGCAAAATTGCTGAATACTAAAAAATCTCGCTACTCTTACTGCGGAGGCAGTAAAGTTCACCTAGAGTACATGTAATGCGTCGGGTGAGGGGGTAGTCAATGTGTTCATAGGTGTGATTTCATCCCTAGACCAGACCACCATTATGGTCGTGGCGAACCATCACAACAGCAGTGCGAGTTAGTCAGGCGCGTCCACCTCTATACTACCCAGGGGAGTGCGAGATGTGTCCACCATGTTCAAGTCAGTGGTGTGTCCATCATCCCGCGTTCCAGTGACGTGTCTGTCATACCACAAGTCAGATGTGCATCCGCCAATGTGCTGTTTAGGAAAGTGCTTTGCTGACCTATCTACACACCCCCTCCCTTTACAAGCTCTTCCTTCAAGGGTGGATTATGTGATATCTCCTAAGGTATTTAGTGCTCCTTCACTTGTTGTATTGGAGGATGATGAGGTTCTACAAGTTAGGTACAAAACTCCACCTCCTAGATCGACTACTAAGATAGGCGGCACTGTACCAGTCCCTGCGAAGGCGAACATGGTTCCCCAATAGCATTTTTAAAGGAGAAGACGTCATGAACCTTTCCCTCTGTTCCCTAGGGTAGTTCTTTAGGATCGTACTCTGAGAATGATTCAGTCCTTGGACGTTGGACCTGGTACATCCATCATTCCATTGGTGTCTAATGTGAGTCTACCAGATCCTTGTGTTACAACTGCTTCCTAGAATGAATGTTTTCAGGGGGAGTACCCCTTTCAGAATGGGGGGATGTTAAACCTCCACTTCTGTCTATTAGCCGTTGCCCTGACCCTTTCTCTCTCGTAGACTTGTCTTGGTATGCTCAGATTTTATCACTGTCCCTTTTCCTCGTTCTTTCACCTGACTTGGGGAGATAATGAAAAGACATTCCGGAACCGTGCAGGAAACACTGTTCCGTTGCCTAGCAGGAGGATTATGCCACTCCTCTCCAGTTATGATTGAGCACCCCTCGGCCTCCACTGCGGAAGGGGACTCATCAGATCCTACCGGGGTTGCTCCATTCAAAGGTCTGATGGGAGACCCAAGGTGAGTCGTCGTCTTTTCTACGAGTACTGGGGATTATCAGGCAATTAAATAAACTTGCTAAAGCCCCCCCTCACCGTATGCAATATTCTTATGGCAGCCAAATCATCTTAAGTTAATTCTGCCAGCACTTCCTAGACAGAGAAGGCTTTATATGCCTGAAGGGGCTCATCCCAATCTATTGCTTCTAGATCCTGACGTAGCATCCTTGATCCCATGGATGTATTGTGAAAAACTCGGCTGTTGGTGCTGTCGCCAGCTGAAACACTCGACTTTGAAACAATCTCCATGTCAGCCTTGCAAGCATGTTCTTGGCTAGATCATTGGTCGGGGACCGTCTCTTACTCGTGTCAAAGAATCTTTAAGACCTGAAAGTTCGAAAGCAATATGAAGAACTTGAGTAGTTATGGGCAAAGGTACTGGAGTCTTTGTTTCACTGATAGGCCTTTCTCTGGAGCAACTGGATTTTTAAGAGAAGAGATACAAGTGTCAAAAAGATTGTACGCCATATGGCTTCCAGAGACTTGTTTGTGTTACGGAACACCCCAATGACACAATCTCCAACCTTGTTCCCGCTTACAGAAATCGCTGAGGTAGTTGAGAAGTGGGAGAAAGCAAGCCAGGCTGCCTTCTTTAGGAGACAGACCTCCTATAAGCAGTTTCAACAGCCACCTGCAACACCAAGAGGTTCCTCCCCGAAGCAGTCATGGAGACTATTTCCAGAAGGAGACCATCCCCACTACTGGTGACAGGACTTGACACATTCATTACCCCGTCGCGTCCATCTCAACTGATAAAGTCTAGGAAGAAGATGCTCGCGTTAGAGAAGGCAGTCCCCTCATTTTGCCACGTGTGGGGAGATGCCTGGCAAGTCGGTAGATGAGGTGGCGGTTTCATGGGGCGGAACCCTAGTATTAGACGTCCTTCACTCTTAAGTATCTTGTTCCGTTCACGACATGTTACCCTCTGATTCAAACTCCAATCATCCCGTCATTGTATTCGAAGGTATCTCCAAAAGACCTACAGGACAAGGTTCAGGCAATGCTGGGGAAAAATGTCATTGAAGTCCAGGATGGGTCTGGGTTTGTACATCAACTTGTTCCTAGTGGAAAAGTTGACGAGAGGTTGGAGACCAGTCGTAGACTTATGTCACTCGAACTTTTTCATTTTCCAGACAGTTCAAGATGAAGACACTCGACACAGTCATTCAGGCAATCTCAGAAGAAACAACTTCCTACTGTCTAGAGACCTGAAGGATGCATACTTTCAGGTAACTATGTATCCAAAAAGTACGGTTTATTCTACGAAAGAAGATATTACAGTTTCGAGGCCTTTGCCTCGGCCTGTTGACAGCACCGCAATTCTTTACTCTTCTCTTCAATCTGTTGTCTTTCTGGTTGCATGCCATGGGCATCAGACTCCTACGATACCTAGACAACTGGTTGTTACTGGTGGAACTGGAAGCTTAATTTCTCTGCTACAGAGACGTGCTTCTCAAGTTTTATCACAATCTCAGAGTTAGGATCAATATCGAGAACTCAGTCCTCAAACCCCAGCATTGTCTATGGTATTTAGTCATAAATATAGATATGGTTTAAGCTTGAGTATTTTCACCAGAAGACAAAGTACTTAGCTTCAGACAGGTTGCAGTGATGTTTCTCTACTGCGAAGTCCTACCATTCAATGGGCCCTGAGATCTCAATGGTATCAGAGGATGGACTCCCCCTCCAATCTAGTCAGACTTCCCTAGGACATCAGAAAAGAATTCTATTGGTGGATTTAGGACAAGAACCTGTTGACTGGGTCCCCATTGCAGGTCCCTCCTCCAGGAATTTTTCTGTTTTCAGACGCATCCCAACAACGATGGGGAGCACACTGGAGAGATAATTATATCTCAGGTCTATGATCACAGGAGGACGTAATGTTTCACAGCCATTATTTAGAAGTAAAAGTGGCATATCTAGTGTTACTCCACTTCATGGACACCCTTTAGGGTCACTTGGTAGTGTTCATAAGCAACAACAGGACCGTAGTGACTTCCATCAACAAACAAGGAAGTTCGGTGTCCCGAATTCTTTGCATACTATCTTTCAGAATGCATCAGTGGGCAATGGTTAACACACTACATATCCCAGCTCATTTCATTACGGGGAAATGCAGTTTGATAGCAGACAAACTGAGTCGACTAGGCAAGATAGCCTGCTCAGAATGGTCTTTGAATCCTCCAGTAGCGAGGGAACCCCTGACTATGTGGCATTCCCATGATCATCAATGTGTTTGCCACTCGCCTGAACAACAAGCTGGAAGAGTACATTACTTTTCATCAGTTCCAGATCCAGCAGCTTTGATGCAACAGGCATTTCAACTCCCTATAGAAAGGTTAGACATTTACACCTTTCCCCTGTTCAACCTCATATGGGGAGTCTTAAACAAAGTCATGATATCCATGGTCCTTCGAATAATGTTAGTCAGCCCAAAGTGGCCTCATGCAGAGTGGTGTCCAGATCTTCTAGGTCTTTTTGTAGATGTCTTAAGAGAGCTAAAATATTAGCCATCACTTCTTCGTCAGTCACCTCAAGAGATTCCACACAGCATCGTTTTGCTTATCACTTCACGGATGGAGGTTACCCAGCATCTCCGAGAGAGTGGTTTTCGAAACAGCTTGCAAAGCAGGTTTCCGAGTACCTCTGTAAATCCTCCACAGCAGTCTACCAGGCAAAATGGTCCCTTTTCTGTGTTGTGGAAGGGACATTGCTCCATCCGAAGCCAATATTCCCTTGATAAGGGATTTTTAGTTTTCCTATGGAAGGAAACACTTCTTTCAGTCGCAGCAGTGAAACATTATCACTCGGCCTTGAGCCAGGTGTTTTGACTGAAGGGAATTGATCTCTCCACATCATAGGAATTTTAGGTTTTGACGACGAGTTTTGAACAGGCTTGCCCACCTTGGAAAATCGAACGGCTGACAGGGAGTGTGATTGTTCTTCGGAAACATCGTATGAACCCTTGAGTAAATCCTCAGACAGGGATCTTACCCTTAAGACAGATTTTACTAGCCTTGGCATCCTTTAAGAGAGTTAGTGCCTCTAGTTCCAAGACTATGATCAAAAGGCGAGGCTTTCGCCTGCATTGCCTGTTTGTAGCTCACTATCATGTTAACGTTCAATGGCTGTTCTGGCTTATGCTGAATTCATAATCCTAATTAAAGGATTCAGGTTTGTTATAGGTAGGAAAAATGCAAATTACTTTAGGCATTTTATACTTTATTAAAATCCTATACCTAAAAGAAAAGTTAAGGTTTAAGGACAGGTGCATGCTGCTCACTTATGTGCCATGAAAGTTCTACCGTATAATTTTTCCTGTTTGTATCAACAATATCCCAACATAATAGACTGTGGTTTGTATATTTATGATGAGTTATATATGAAATATGCCATTCTGAGAATAAGATGTACAGTACTGTATTTTTATTGTACTGTACAGTATTGAAAATCAAAATCCTTTTTAAGTTACAGTAGTTTCTTGTGCTATTTGATCATTTACTGGTTGTTGGTATTTGTATTAAAGTACTTTTTTTATCCTTCAGATTTCCTTGAAACTGATGACATTCAGCAAATATGGTTCATTCACTTTTATTTGTGCACCACAGGACAGTCATGTGGTTTGCACGTATGTCTTTTAAAGCTCATAGAACTATGGTAAGTAACATAACCCTTTTAATTTTTCATGAAATACTGTATACCTCCTTGAAGAACATTTTAAGTCATTGTGCAATATTTATTACAGTATTTAGAAATTGATTACTGTATGTAGTACTTCATAGTATGTAATGTTTACAAATTAGTTATTGCACACTATACAATACTGTACTGTGAAATATGTTTGATCCTGCAGAAATACAAATTTTGTTCTTTACGTAGTAGGAGAGATGATGCAACGTGAGCTAGTTTAGCCTTAAAAATATTAATGCCGGGTGTTAATGAGCCTCCGGTAGTTAGCAGAGGGTAGACCACCCTGCCCATTCCTGCACTCATCCATTAGCTGAACTCACTTTTGATTTGGCTACGGTTGAGTGCAGTCGTTCACGTGTCTCTCCCGGTTATTTTCCTATTAACTGGCTGTGCACCCTTTTCTTTACAAATGTGTTTGTAGTTTGAGAACTTTCCTGGCATATTGGGCCACTCTAGCGGCACCTTTATGTTGACTAAGGAGAGGGATCCTTGCCGACTTTGCCCTTTGTGCAGACGACACCTACACAGAGGCTTCTTGTGCTGAGTGTTGAGAACTGTTCAACTCCCAGTGGGAGTGGTACAAGAGATGCAGGAATAAGTCTGGAAGGGATTATACACCTTCGAATTCATCCTCAAAGTCAAAGAAATCCTGATTTCTTTCTTCTGCGGCTAGTACTCTCCCACCTGTGTCTTCCCATTTGGCTTCCTGTGGAGGCTAATTGAACAAGACCGATGCCCATTTAACCCCCGAACAACCAACTGATCAGGAAGACCTCAGTATTCCCCTAGCGAATCAGCAGCGGCTTCCTTTCGAAGGAAGTCTTAACTCTTTTGATGCCTTGCATCAGCTGTGGCCTTCCTTGGGGCTTTCAGGGTATGCCACAAAGGAATGGCTTCTGGAGATGTTGATGCTAGGGGCACAGCCTGAACATACATCTTCCTACTTAGGGTTTGGCTTCAGCCCTTCCCTGTCCTGACCTGTTGGAGGGGAGTCCCCTCCAACTGGTCTCATGCCTTTAACCAAAACTTCCTCCACAGTTCCTCCTTCCAGCTGAAGTTTTGTAGGCTAGTTCTCTCCCGAGTTCCAGCTTAGCACTCTCACTCCCAAGGTGCATGCCTGCTGAGTTTGCTCAGTCAGAGGTTCGTTACGAGCTTGCCGTCCTGTTAGGGCCCTCTGGTAGACGCTCTTGCTACCGCGAGAGGTTGTTCTTGCTTGAATGTTCTACTTTTCAAGCTACTCGTAAGTGTGGGCTTGACGACTCATCACTGCCACGCACTAACTCTCTGGAGCTAGGCTCTTTGGAACCTTCTGGTGATTGTATCTGATGGCTCCCCACAGAACAAAGGTGCTTAACATCATGCCCCTTGGGCATCATGAATCTGCGAGTCTTGTGTGCATGAAGCCTTCTGGGCTGGCGCCTAAGGCTAGTGCTCCTATGGGAGTTCTGGCTATATGATTAGAAGACACATTGCAACACCTCTAAGCATTTTTTGCCAAATCAGCCACCTTCTGAGTGCACTCATTATGATGAGGAAAAGCACAAACACTGGGTACAGGCTGTTATTGAACCCTCAGAGAAAGCTCTCGTGTGTATTTGTGCGCCAGTGCGTGTAGCTCCGGCTCACATGCTTATTGTACTTGATGCAGTAGCTGACGTGAACCTGCCACTTGTGCAGTTCAAGGTCGTGCTCCTACCTTGTGTGATACATTTTTGATGAAGTCCGTGCTTCTACCTTTGGCGATACTGTACGTTTTTAAACGTTTCCGCTCCTGTGAGTGCCCCATTTATTCCTCCTATGAAACATGGCATTTCGTGCCCAATCTGTATTTTGTTCGCCAGTAGAGGGGTTGATTCGCACCCATCAAGCGTATATTCCTCAGTCACGAGCCCAATTGGCTGCTACCTTGTTCTCAAGTGACTCGCTATGCTTCCTGGAACTCGTGAAATCCAGCACAATCTCCAGCTATATCAAATGAACTCGTTGACATCCCTGGGTGTCAGGGTTTCCAGGGAACCATAGCATGCCCTTGTGTCGTAGGCATAGGAGCACAACTTCCATCTTTCTTGCTCCAATTCCTCCTCTAGCACTGGCATTTCCTTTGTCGCCACTAGAGTCATCTCCAATCATAAGTCCCCTGTTACTGTACTCAAAGGCTGGCCATTCCAAGCATGATCCCCTTTGGGAACAATTGACTATTGCCCCAATTAAGGTGACTAAGAGATGGAGGAAGTCAGGTCAGGTTACACATCCTCCAGGAGACGTTCCTCACCCGAGGACAAGCAAGTGATTGAGATCTCCGAGAGAGGTCTTGTTTTCCGGCAAGTATCGGGTGTTGCTCGTTAAGATAATTGACACAGTTTCCACTGTCCCACCCACGGAGCTGGTTACTGCTCCCTTTGAATTTGTGCGAGCTTCGCAACCTGAGGAGGCTTCTTGCGTATTAGATTCCTTCACTTCTAAGCCTCAATTGCTAAAGGATTTGAGTTCTCTTCCTAAGAACTGGACATCCCAAATTGTGGATGACCTTGTCCTTCAGAAAAGAATTCTGCCTATTTAGTTCTCTAGGCCCGGTATCCTCCTCCCAGGCTTCAGTCTCCTGCTAGGGCGCAAGATGACTTTGAGTTGGAAGATCCTTTGGCATTGGGCATTTGGCATTTAGCCAGTACCACCTAGCCCCAATGCTCTGTCCTCCATGCAAGGGAAATCTAACTAATCCTTCAGGTAGGTTCTGTCCTGCATCAGGAAGGAAGGTTAATGGACTCTGGGAAACCTACGTACTCCCCCCAGACGGGAAAGACATGGTGTTAGATCTTTTCTGCTAGTCCCCACAACTCACTAAGACGAGGCTAGAGTTGCCCTGGTCGAAGATGGTGATAAGTTTTATTAAGTATCGTTAGGAAAAATACTAGCTTTAAAATTTTCCATTTTTCTTTCTCCTGAACTTTGTGGTGACGACATGCTAGGGTCAAGACTTTTTATTCCCTCCTTCCAAGATTTTTCTTAAATGGGATCAATGCGATGCTTTTGTCTCAACCGAGTTCAGCAGTTCTATCTTAGGAGAACTTGTCATCTCAGGCCTCAGTGCTGAAGACTCTTCATTGATACAAGCACACTGTTTCTTTCTGGCTTTCACTGACAGACAAGTGATTGTATTACTGTGATCATTTGGCAAGGGGGACAAGTTGCAGTTTGGTTGAAAGCTCACGATATAATGACCATCACCCCTTCTGTTGTCTTTTGTATGAATCTGTTAGTCTTGCAGATATGAGAGCAGTAGCCTGGAAGCATCACACTAACATTCCCTCATTTTATTGACAAGATATTTCCCACATGTACTTGTACAACTCCTTGGGTCCTGTGGTGACTAATCAATGAGTTGGGTAGCTGTCCTAGATCTCTTTTGGGACAGATAAACATCTTGTCTGTATAAGCCTAGAGATGAAAGATAGAGTGACTTTCTCCATCTCCTTTCATCTACTTTTCTTTGGTGTTCAGCACCCAGGCCAAGTACTACAGAAAGTACAGGTAAGCTATGCAAACAACTACCCTTTCTTATAGACAAGGGATTATGGATGATAAAGTCTAACCTCACATATCCATTTCTTGTTATTGCCTTTGAGAAATACGTAGCTACCTTTCTCTATGTAAAAGGTGAAGGTGTCATTTAAATTCCAGTATCATTCAAAGATGTGCAGCAGAGCTTTAGCTGGGTAAGCCCAACCCCCCACTAGGGTGCCCAAACACAGCAGTATCCTCCATAATAAACAACTTAAAACACACGGTCTTGGGCTGCCATGTGAATTCTAGTTGAATGCCTTATCACTGTACTAGCCACCATATGTTTTTGTTGATTAGGAAGTAATATTTCCTTGTTATCTCCGGGAGCCGAAAAATAAAATTCCTGCAGGGATGGAACCTTAGCTACCAGTTTACAGATTTTTATACTAATGTGTGGATCTTCATAGATGATGATTGTTTGTATCCCTTAGACCTTTGTATTAAATTCCCCCCTCAATCACCCCTGTCTGTCCTTAGGCTGAAGGGAAAGAGTGGTTTGATTATGAAATACTGGTTGGTAGGACACTTCACTCACATTTTATGAGCTATGAGCTGTTTACCTATTAGTTTCTATAACTGTTCCTGTTCATGCACTGAATCATTTCATAAACAGAAGACTCTGGTTTGCATAGCTCGGAAAAATGCAAATTAAAGTACAGTCTTGTATTTATTTAATATGCTATATTACTTTGATTGAGAAATTTATTCTTGAGGGAGTGCTATTGCAGTATAAGTATGAAATAATGAAATGGTATATACAATAGTGTAAAGAAATCTACAATATAACTTTCACATAACACATGAATGTGTTTTTAGGAAAATGTTTCCTAGTACCATTTGTATCATAGTAACTTTTCATTCTCTTTCTAGTGCACCACTTCACAAACAAAAATCTACAGGAATGGTCCAGATCAGGTAATTTTTCTTTCAAATATGTTATTTTTTGTTGTTGCATAGATTGTTGCTTATAGATTGTATCGCTATCAAATATTGTGCCTGATTCTTTCGCTAAATACTGTTAAAATTTTCAATTGTTGTTACTCCCAAGTTTAAAAGGAATTGTAGGAGCTGAAAATTGCCTCAATATTTCTGTTACTTCGTAACTGCTGTTAATTTATTATTGTTATTATCATTATTTAAGCTACAACTTTAGTTGGAAAAACAGGATGCTATAAGCCCAAGGGTTTCAACAGGGAAGATAGCCTAGTGAGGAAAGAAAATAGATAGAATAGTGTGCCTGAGTGTACCCTATAAGCATTTCTTTCTCTGAGTATTTTGTTGCTATTTTCATCAGTGTTATACTTTACAGTACTTCTCTTGATTAGGTCTTATTTTCTTTATATATGGTAACTATCTTATGAAATCTTGCTTAGCAGGCTAAAAGATCCTTTTGACTTGTTCGATTGATTGCTTGCCCATTATGAGTAATGAAGTTATATTAGTGTTATTTGTAGTATATGGATGCGAGACTGATTTTGTGATAGTCTGCCTTTTAATATATATAGAAGCCTCTTATTGTTCTTGTTGATTTGATCATTATATATATTGTCTTGGGAATGACTTATAAGTGGATTTTTCAATATTAAACTTAGCCGGTGATTATATAAGCTGCAGCTCTGCTGCCCGACAGAAAAACTCTACGTTCAAAATACGCCAGCGATCGCTATGCAGGTAGGGGGTGTACATCAACAGCGCCATCTGTCTAGCAGGTACTCAGTACTCAATGTAAACACAGAACCAATTTTCTCTCTGTCGTGCCACCGGCAAGACCTACTAAATTCGCTATTGCTTACTGGATTGGTTTTCACATATTTTGGTGAAGTACACATTTCTAGTTTTGAGCTTTCGCTATGCAGGTGTTTTATCTTCATCTCAAAACTTGAACTCGTTTTGGATAGATTTAATTATGGTGACAAGGAGAGTATGGACTCTCTTTCACTTTTAAATGGCCGACCCTTCCCTTAGACGGAAGTGTGTTTAGGTTTTTAGTAATTTTGCTTAACACGTTATAGATCTATATATTTTATATCTCTCCGCCTTTATTAGGCCTCTTCGATTAACTTTCCATTTATTATAAACATATAAAAATAAATTTTTATGTTTTGTTTATATGCGACCTTTCCTGATAGTAGGCGGTCCTTACTTGGAACCAAAGTTAATCAACGTTGAGCCCGTTATATCGTATTTAGCCTTTAAAGAATTTAAAACTTTTTAAATTTAATGTTTTATGAAAGAATTTCTTTGATAGTCTTCGTACTGTTTTCAAAGATGAACTAACGTTTAGTTTTTTAGACTACGCAGTGGTTGACGTTCAGGACGTTCAACATGCGCTCTATCGTTACGATAGAGAGAAAGTGTATCACGGTTTCACTTTGCAGTAAGAGTAAATCAATTCTGATGTTTTGTTCATTCTTTCTTAGCTTAAATGTTTTAAATTCTAAATTAAAGGAACTTTTTATTTGGAAAACCTTTCAGTTTTTCCTTTAGTCAAATAACATGTTTTTTTGACGATATATAATTGGGCTCTTCTCTTAGGTGCGAAATCAAGAGAGAAAGAGAGAGAGATAGAGACGGAGGGAGAGAGAGGAGAGAAAACGTTCCGTTCAAGCGGGTAACGTTTTTCTCGAGTTGCTCTCGTCCCTAGTCGCTGTACGGGGAGGAAGGATAAAACGTTTTTAGTTTTTTATTCTCGTCCCCAGGCTTTGTGCGGTGAGAGATTGAAAACGTAGTTATATGAACTAGTGTTTAGTCTCTTTCCCAGCCACTGAATTTTTTATCTTAAAATATGTTTTCTGTTTTTTGCTGGTATTTGAGCTTGCATTATACGACTGATTTCGCAATTACTACCTTTTAATGAAGGGTAGAATTGCGTGTTTCAGGTAGAAATCAGTAAAAGTTTCGATTTCAGTGAAATAAGTGCAAAACAGAAAATCGATAAAGTGATATGCGCAAAGTGTTACAGTGTTGCGTCCGAGGGTTCGTCTGTTCGTGCCTGTCGTTCACCTAGTCCGGGACCTCTTGCAAGCTCCCAAGCCCAGGGGAGAAGTAATGTCGAACGACTTATGGGTTCGAGAGGCCTTGATCAACGAACAGACGTTTTCCCTCTGTGGTTTCGGGCGTATCTACCCAAGATCGCCCCACCCACTCTAAGACGAGAGAGCCCATTTATTCCTCGTCTGCGGAAGAGGTTTCTCGTAAGAAACCATGGACCAAGGTCTCGCGGCTTATTAAGCGCAAGTCGGTCCTTTCCGCGCAAGTCCAACGGCCCAGTTGTAGCCACTGGGTCAGTTCGGACTCGCTGCAGTCTTCCGACGACTGCTCACCTCCTAAGAGAGGCAAAGCGGTACCGCATCAGGCAGTCACACCGTCTGTTGCCGCACCTGCTCCTGTAGACCCTAGTGGTCTTTGCTGCAGACCATGCAGTCTCAGTTAACGTCATTGATGCAGGACTTTCGTGCGGAGAAGGTTGACACTGCACCAACCTCTAGCCTACAACCAACCACGGTTGTGCGTCCTGTGGACGCTGAGGCGACCTTCTCCCGCACTCCAAGAGAGTCCCGCCACCCATGCGTTCCAGTGTACCCTGCCAGCCGCATGTTGACGTTCAGCGACGCACGGAATCTTCCGTTGACGTTCGCAAGGTACAACAACAGTCTAAGTTGTTTTGTTTTGACGCGGTGCGTCAACTTCCGCATTCTAGAGTTGTTTTGACTGCTCAGTCTAGACAGTCAAAGCAGTCTCGAGTGGACACTGTACGTCCTCACACACCTGTTGTGGTTGACAGTTCAGTTGTTGACAGTTCACAGACTGTCAAGCAGTTACATGACGTTGCCTTCTGGTCTGCTACTTATGCACCAGTGAGAGACTCACTGAGGTAACCTAGCTTTTATCGGACAAGGTTCCTGTGGATGAGGAAGTTGCTGTTCTCCCTCCTACTGATATTCCCTTGAGGACTCTGTCAGATGGAGAGGAGCCTTAAGCTGCTTAGCCTCCTATGGACTTTAATTAAATCATGATGATTTTTTTAAGGATCTTCGTCCGGATCTTGTAACTGCTGCTCCTCGTTCGCCTAAACGTCAGAACTTACACTAGGCCTAGCTACTTCGAAGCCGTTGTTTTTAAGGCTAGTGCTCTCTCGCTCTCCTAGAGAGCGTTACGTTGGCTAGGCGACTGGTTTTTGCACCAGGAGGAGTTTTTAGGGATACAGCCTTTGATTTCCCTTCTTTTAAACTGGCTTATAGAGCGAGAGTCTGATATGACACGAGAGAAGTTCTCGGCTTGGGAGTTCATGCCTCTGCCCAGATAGACTTCTCAATTCTGGTAGACTCGCCCTGGCGCCTAGCCAGGAGACGCTCCAAGTTGTTTACAGGTCAACTTCTCAGTTTTTGTCAAGCCTTTGAAGTTTTGCTGTACTATTATGTCACACATAACAAGGCTTTCAGGGATGGTAAACGGTTCCGCCTCAGTCGCTAACCCCGTCTGTTGCCACACCTGCTCCCGTAGACCCTAAATGGGCTTTGCTGCAAGCCATGCAGTCCAAGCTTGCGTCCTTGATAGAGGACTTAAATGCGGAGAAGAACCTTCTGGCCAACAACCTTCCAACCGGTCGGTTGTGCGCCCTGTTGACGCTGAGGTAACCTACTCGCGTCTGCCAGTTGAGGTGGTTCCTCCTTCTGGCCAACAACCTTCCAACCGGTCGGTTGTGCGCCCTGTTGACGCTGAGGTAACCTACTCACGTCTGCCAGTTGAGGTGGTTCCTCCTTCTGGCCAACAACCTTCCAACCGGTCGGTTGTGCGCCCTGTTGACGCTGAGGTAACCTACTCGCGTCTGCCAGTTGAGGTGGTTCCTCCACCGATGCGACCCAGTGTGGGTTGCCAGTCGCACGTTGACGTTAAGCGACGCTCGGAGGTGGTTGTTGACGTTCAGGACGTTCAACAACCAGCAGAGGTGACTTGTTGTGACGCAGTGCGTCAACCTCAGCAACCCGGTAGGGTGTTGACTGCACAACCCAGACGGTCTAGACAGTTTCGGGTTGACGCTGTACTTCCTCGCGCACCCATGGTTGTTGACAGTTCACAGACTGTGCAGCAGTTCCATGATATTGCGTCCGGCTCCGTCACGCATCCACCAGTGCGACCGGATTCAGCGAGTCAGACGTTGCCCACTCCGTTGCCGTTTCCTCATCAGTTTCGGATGAGGAACCCTCTGATGAGGACGTTGCTGAACAAGACGATCAGCCCCCAGCCCTGCTATCCATCCAGAAGATGCTGAAGAAGGAACGCTGCTCAGTCAGGCTGTGGATGAGTCTGGTAGGGACACTGTCATCCGTGGATCAATTTGTGTCACTAGGAAGACTACACCTCCGTCGTCTTCTATACCATCTAGCTTTTTACTGGAAAAGGACAAGACGCTAGAAGCGGTCTCAATCCCGGTTTCCGGAAAGATAAAGTCTTGTCTGACTTGGTGAAAGGACTATATCAACCTTAGAAAGGGTCTTCCCCTAACTGTTCAGACTCCCAACCACGTTCTCTTCTCGGACGCATCGGACGTAGGCTGGGGTGCGACATTAGACGGTCGGGAATGCTCGGGATTATGGAACTCGAGTCAAAGGACAATGCATTTCAACTGCAAGGAGCTTCTGGCAGTACGTCTGACCTGGAAAAGCTTCAGGTCTCTCCTTCAAGGCAAAGTGGTGGAAGTGAACTCGGACAACACCACGGCTTTGGCGTACATCTCCAAGCAAGGAGGGACCTACTCTCTGACGTTGTACGAGATCGCAAGGGACCTCCTCACCTGGTCAAAAGGTCTAGACATATCACTAGTAACGAGGTTCATCCAAGGCAACTTGAATGTCATGGCAGATTGTCTCAGTCGGAAGGGACAAATAATTCCAACAGAATGGACCCTCCACAAGGATGTATGCAAGAGACTTTGGGCCACCTGGGGCCAGCCAACCATAGATCTCTTCGCAACCTCGATGACCAAGAGGCTCCCAATATTTTGCTCACCAATCCCGGACCCAGCAGCAGTTCATATAGATGCCTTTCTACTAGATTGGTCACATCTAGATCTATATGCATTCCCTCCGTTCAAGATTGTCAACAAGGTACTGCAGAAGTTCGCCTCTCACGAAGGGACAAGGTTGACGCTAGTTGCTTCCCTCTGGCCCGCGAGAGAATGGTTCACCGAGGTACTTCGATGGCTAGTAGACGTTCCCAGAACACTTCCCCTAAGGGTGGACCTTCTACGTCAGCCACGCGTAAAGAAGGTACACCAAGGCCTCCACGCTCTTCGTCTGACTGCCTTCAGACTATCGAAAGACTCTCGAGAGCTAGAGACTTTTCGAAGGAGGCAGCCAGAGCGATTGCTAGAGCAAGGAGAACATCCACCCTTAGAGTCTACCAATCGAAGTGGGAAATCTTCCGAAACTGGTGCAAGTCAGTATCCGTATCCTCGACCAGTACCCCTGTAACTCAAATAGCTGACTTCCTCTTATATCTGAGGAAAGAACGATCTCTTTCAGCTCCCACTATCAAGGGTTACAGAAGCATGTTGGCATCAGTCTTCCGTCACAGAGGCTTAGATCTTTCCAACATAAAGATCTACAGGACCTCCTTAAGTCTTTTGAGACCACGAAGGAGCGTCGTTTGGTTACACCTGGTTGGAATTTAGACGTGGTACTAAGATTCCTTATGTCAGACAGGTTCGAAACGCTACAATCAGCCTCCCTGAAAGATCTCACCTTAAAGACTTTTCCTGGTATGCTTAGCCACAGCTAAAAGAGTCAGTGAGATTCATGCCTTCAGCAAGAACATCGGATTCTCATCCGAAACGGCTACATGTTCTACAACTTGGTTTTCTAGCCAAAAACGAGCTGCCTTCTCGGCCTTGGCCAATATCGTTCGATATTCCAAACTTATCGTATGGTTGGAAATGAACTAGAAAGAGTCTTATGTCCTGTAAGAGCTCTTAAGTTCTATTTAAAATGAACTAAACCTTTACGAGGCCCGTCTGAAGCTTTATGGTGTTCAGTTAAGAAACAATCTTTGCCTATGTCAAAGAATGCTTTATCCTATTTTATCAGACTGTTAATACGAGAAGCTCATTCCCATCTGAATGAGGAAGACCAAGCTTTGCTGAAGGTAAGGACACACGAAGTAGAGCTGTCGCAACTTCCGTGGCCTTTAAACAAAATAGATCTCTGCAAAGTATAATCGACGCAACCTATTGGAAAAGCAAGTCAGTGTTCGCGTCTTTTTATCTTAAGAATGTCCAGTCTCTTTACGAGAACTGCTACACTCTGGGACCATTCGTAGCAACGAGTGCAGTAGTGGGTGAGGGCTCAACCACTACAATTCCCTAATTCCATAACCTTTTTAATCTTTCTCTTGAAATGTTTTATTATTGTTTTTGGGTTGTCCGGAAGGCTAAGAAGCCTTTCGCATCCTACTTGATTTGGCGGGTGGTCAAAGTCATTTCTTGAGAAGCGCCTAGATTAGAGGTTTTGATGAGGTCCTGTTGTATGGGTTGCAACCCTTGATACTTCAGATCCTAGGGGTCGCTCAGCATCCTAAGAGGATCGCGAGGCTCCGTAAGGAAGACGTACTTAAAAAGGCAGAGTAATTGTTCAAGTCGACTTCCTTACCAGGTACTTATTTATTTTATGTTTGTTATTTTGAATAACTGCTAAAATGAAATACAAAATACTTAGCTCATAATAATGTAAACAAGTAATGCTGGTCTCAACCCACCCCCCTGGGTGTGAATCAGCTTATATAATCACCGGCTAAGTTTAATATTGAAAAATGTTATTTTTATTAATAAAATAAATTTTTGAATATACTTACCCGGTGATTATATATTAAAGGACCCTCCCTTCCTCCCCAATAGAGACCCAGTGGACCGAGGAGAAAATTGGTTCTGTGTTTACATTGAGTACTGAGTACCTGCTAGACAGATGGCGCTGTTGATGTACACCCCCTACCTGCATAGCGATCGCTGGCGTATTTTGAACGTAGAGTTTTTCTGTCGGGCAGCAGAGCTGCAGCTTATATAATCACCGGGTAAGTATATTCAAAAATTTATTTTATTAATAAAAATAACATTTTTCTTTAATTTTCAATACAACTCCATCATTTTATATTTACTCAATCTTCTGTTTAGCTTTTCTCCAGACACTTTTCAAAAGAAGAAAAGGATGCCAACTGTTTGTTACTACAAATGAACAGCAGTAGCAACTGGCAGCATGGAGAGAGATGGTTGGTGACAAAGCAATCTATGATTCCTTATTCTTAAACTATGTTTCCCAATTATCTCAAACTTCAAAATGACAATGAGCCAGGCATCTCTCTAGATAGTCTTTGGTGACAGTTGTGATATTTAAGCCTTTCCACTGTGTATCCAGCAAAGAACACTTAAAGGACTCTGTGTAAATTGCAGAGGCAAGCGACAGTAACAATACTCTAGTTAGCAGGGTTATGCCCTCGAGATTGACCATATATACAAATGATCAGTGCCTAAGCCTCTTCTACATTTAAGTTAGGACCAGGAAGGGCCAGACAATGGCTGCTAATGACTCGGCAGTTAGACTTATAGCCTTCCCCAAACCTGCCATCCTGGGTTTACAAGGATGGTGAGTTTGCAGATGCTACAAGAAACTATCAAGCTTGAATGAGATTTGAACCCCAGTCTAGCAGATTGCCAGGCAGGGATGTTTATAATAGTCTTTTTTTTTTTTTTTTTTACTAGAGTTTGTTATTTTTACAAGCATATCGGTGTGTTGCTTCTAGCTTTTCTTAGGGCGTATCTCTATTCATCTGCTAGTTACGCACAGGACTCCTCTCTTGTTGATAGTGCCTCCTTGTCTGTTGGAAGTTTTAGCTTAGTAGGAAAATTGGCTTAAGCATGAGGAAGCATGGATTGCTGTGACCCTAGCCATCTCTCTTCAAGTTGCCAGCTGATATTGCTGTTCACATGCAGCAACCAATAAGCGTCATTCCTCAAACCTCATGTGCAGCATATTTTGGAGCCACAACTATCATTGATGGCATGCTGTGAGTTTTCTTTGAGTGACTTGCATTGCATGGTTCATAATTTCAAGAATCTTACCTGATGGTCATCATGCTTACCTTCTTGAAAGTTCAGTTTCTAGACCTCTTAAATAAAACAATAAAATAATTCTCCCCTCCTTATTAATCTTGTAATGTATCATCATGAGTACACCAAAAACTGCAACTAACTTCTTTGTTGCAAGTTACAAAAGGATTTCCCATTCTTTACATCACAATAATTGTTCTTTAGCTTCTTAGCTGCTACTTAAATATTACGGATTGGTTCACCAGATAGAGAAAGATTATCAAGATTTGTCTTCCACTGCTTTTAAAATGCATTTGTGTACTACCAATGTTCTGTGAATAGGCTTCTTTTATAAGATAAGACCAGCATTCCCTTTGTGTCTCGTGTAGAAGCCAGCAATTGAAGAGTAGATGTTTGGAATGTTCAGATTAACCAGAGAAGCTTATGGTGAAATATTTCAAGTTAGTATCAAAAAAGGGTTTGTGATAAATATTTAAACTTTTAAGAGAAAAGAGAAAGTAAATCATGGAAAAGTTAGGATCAAGCTATGGTTTTGGATATTGGTAGCAAAGTAGATCTACAATTAGTGTTCATTGAGTGAGTCAACAGTCAGATGTTAGGAATGAGATTGATGGGCTTAAATCACTTTGTTCTATGCAGATACAAACCTTTCTTTAAATAGGAGTATGACTTCTGCAGAGCTGGAATGTCCATTAAATTGTTAACAAGGGGTGCTGGAATCACCTGCCTGTCCACCAGTATCACCTCACTTTTATTTTTGGCCACGATGAGAACAGATGTAACTGTTGCTGCTCTCCCCAAGGGTTGAATCTCAATTACTTTGCTTGGGATAGTGTGTGCTTTACTGTATTTGTAAGTGGTGTGCTTAGAGGTGGATGTCCATTCAAGGTAAACATTTGGTAAAGTGAATCTTGTTCCTATGGTGAAACAAACCTTCTGTCCTCCATGATGTGTACCTTTGAGCAGGGGGGGACTTTATGCAATTCCTCTCCTGCTGAGGTCACTCACGCTGCTGATCAGGGAGACAATGAACTTCTCTTGAAGTATACAGTACTGTAACTCTGTTTGCTCGGTAATTTCTCTTCTTCAGGAGAAGATTACCTGATGCAACTCGATTGTTCGCTCATTCCATCATGTTTTATAATGATAGTTTTTATTACCTGGGCATGTCTGATAAATCTCTGAGTGTGAACCCTGTTGAATGCTAGTATCTGTGTTTCTGAATGGCAAGGGGAAGTTAGGGAAGTTTACTCCTGCATCTCCTCATCTACCAACCTCTCTCACTCCCCTTTCTCTTTGTTGGTGATTACCTTGAGGAAGAAGAGGACGAAGGGGATGATAGTGAAGGAAATCCTTTCATTAGTTCATTGGGACTTAGCAATCTCTCTTCTCCTTTAGCAAGAGGTGACTGTACTCTCGCTAACTGGTACCTTTGGGCTTGGTCAAGTGGATCGTTAGTATGGAAGCCTATGGAAGGTTTGGTGGTGGTTCTCTTTTCCTGTTACCTTGTCATGACAGTTCCTACGCAAATACAAACCCTTTGCTCTTTACTATAGATACAGTATATGTTTCAGCGTAGCTGGAATCTAGCCATAAACTTTTACACGATGTGTCAATAACCCTCCGCTAGTTAATGGTGTTAACTCGGGATAGACCGGCCACCTGTTCACACACTCAATCAGTGAGAACCCTCACTTTTGTTTTTGGCCCTTTTAATTCCCTGGCTGTAAAACAAAAGATTTCATGCTCTCTTTTCAGGTGTGTGTTGCAGGCTGTTACTTCTTGGAGCCTCAGCCGGGCACACGACCAACCACAAGAGCACTTGCGGGTGGTTTTCAAGTGGCTTCACACTCAAGACTGGTATACCTAGGAATGATAATAGACATCAACCTCCACAAAGCCTACCCATCAGATGACAGGTAGTGAGGCTGAGGAAGGTCACAAGACCTTTTCTCAGACGAGAAGAGCTCCCTGCACAGAGGTGGCTGTGTGTCCTCGGACACATATCTCCGACCCATCTAGTTCCTAACGATTGCCTCAGGATACAATCCCTCCAATGGCAGCTAAAGTCCAACGGGAATCAGGCCTTCGATTCCCTGGACATTCTAATCCCCATGGGACCAGAGGAACGGACGGATCTCGAGTGGTGGGTCGCAGACGAAAATCTGCTAAAGGGTGTCTATCTTCTCATCCTTCCCCCGGACTTGACGATGTTTTCCGATGCATCAAAAGTGTCTTCATATAAATCTCTTAGAGATGAAGGCCATCTATCTGGCCTTTCAAAAATTCCATCAGTTCCTGGCGGGTCACTCAGTGGTGGTGATGAGCGACAACACCATAGTAGTGCCTTACATCAATAAGCAAGGAGGTACTTTTTCGCAGCCCCTATCCCATCTGGCAGTGGAGATACTGAGATGGGCGGAAGTCTACTCGGTCTCGCTATCAGCTCCCGGCAAAAGGAATGTGCTCGCCAACAACCTGAGCAGAGCAACTCAAGATAGTGAGTACCAAGTGGTCTTTGGATCATTTAGTAGCCAACAGAGTCCTGACTTTGTGGGGTTCTCTGACTGTGGATCTGTTCGCAACGTCCCTGAACTTCATGCTCCCGTTATACTGCACCTCAGTCTTGGACCCATGGCTCTCTGGCAAGATGCATTCCAGTAACGGTTGGACAACATCGACGTTTATGCCTTTCTCCTGTTCTGTCTGAAGAGAAGAGTACTCAACAAGGCCAGAACATCGGTCAACTTCTCAATGACCCTCATAGCATCACGCAGAATGGTTTCCAGACCTTTTGTAGCTCCTGTCAGAACTTCTGAGAGAACTTCCTCCGTGACGGGATCTACTCAGACAGCCACATGCCAACATTTTCCAAAAGAGAGTAGCTTCGCTACGTCTTCACGCCTGAAGACTATCCAGCATCTTCTCACTCAGAGAAGATTTTTGCAACAAGTTGCGAAGAAGATGTCTGGAATTCTGCGAAGATCGTCAGCATCAGTCTACCAGGCAAAGTGGAAAGTCCTCTGTGGTTGGTGTCGTGGAAGGGGTATCTCTCCACTCGATGCCACTATTCCAGCAATAGCGGAGTTCCTCATGTATTTGCGGGAGAAAATGGACCTTTCAGTTTCAGCAGTAAAAGGTTATCATCGCTCAGCCTCGAGTCTCACTTTTAAACTGAAAGGAGTGGACATTTCTTCATTGCTAGAGCTTTTCCTCCTCATACGGAGTTACGAACTTACCTGTCCTCAGGCTGAAGTAAGAGCTCCTCCTTGGAATGTGGTTTGAGTTCTTTGGTCTCTAAAATGGCCTCCCTACGAACCGTTATGCCTGGCAACAGATCGTCACCTTATGTGGAAGACTGTGTTCCTACTCGCTTTGGTTTCGGCTAAACGAGTCAGCGAACTTCGTGGTCTCTTATACGACATCGCCCATTCAAGGGGATGGGGAGAGGTAAGCTTCAGCTTTGTTACTGAGTTTGTCGCCAAGACTCAGAATCTGGGATTAGCGGATCCTAGGTTAAATTCTTTCCGGATAATGAGTCTCCGCTCTGTATCTCATGATCCAGATCATATGTTATTATGTCCAATGAGGAGTTTGATTTACTACCTCAAGAGAACAGCAGCAGCTCGTCCCTTGGTGCCTTCGCTCTTTTCGTCAGCACTGGGAGAAATAAGAGGAGGATCACGAAGAACACCATCTCAGCTTGGATTCGCAGGGTCATTGACCATGCACTGAATATAGATCCTCCTCCAACACGTTGACACAGATTGCACGGTGTCAGGGGCATAGCTATGTCTCTGGCCTTCGGAGGAAACTACTCTGTGGCGCAGGTTCTACAAGCGTGCGTGTGAAAGTGTCAAAACTATACTCATTGCCCATTACTTGCAAGACGTGACCCACAGGAGACTCGATACGTTCTCTATCAGTCTTGTGGTGGGTGCATAACAGCTGATTTAGAACCTCAAGCGCCTTAATGGACAAATAGCAGAAGGTCGAGGGCACTGGCTACCTGGTTTTAGTCTGAATGAAAAGGAGTGACTGGCTCTTTTCTTCATCCTCCCCTCTCTTGGGGAAATTGGCATCCTGGGTCCTCTGCACAAGTTGACCTCAACAACTGCAGTTAAACCATTGCTCCCTTATGTAACCTTGTATTGTGTCAATACTGTTACGTCCCCATACCCTAGCGAAGTGGTATTGGGAATGTTGTGGGCAACTCGGTTATTTCCTGCGGACTCATAATAACTTATACCTTGACAGTCACATTGCTAGTATTTCAACGCACAGCTTGCGTAGGTCGCAGACCATGCTTAGCAAGGTTTACCGAGGTGTTAGGGTTTCCTTATTTTTGTACTATCCTACATACAAGGAAACCCCGGGTAAAGCCAAAAGCTAGATTGGCCGGGACATCTGCCCCCGAAGGGGTGAGTCAACCCATATAGGTAGCTTTGGTTTGTATTCCAGTTACGGAACAAATGACTAATTTGGAAGCAATTTGTATTTTTCCTAATGATACCAACCTGTAGCTATTTATACAAACTTACCCGCCAATCCTGTCCCCCTTCGAATTCCTACCTCCAAATAAAGTGAAGCACAGTCTTAGATGTGTGAGTGAGGGGGGTAGTTAGCTAAACCCCCTTACCCCGCTAACTAGCGGGATGGGTAGTTAATCCTTGCTAAATTTTGATGGCTTGTCCTTTCAGCTTTGCCGAAAGTAATACCCCTATAAGTAGCTACAGGTTTGTATATATAGGAGAATACAAATTACTTCCAAATTTGTCATCTTAAGCCCTTTACTACTGCTCTTTAGCACTGCAACCTATACCAACATACAGCTTGAGAACCCCCTTTGATCACCAGTATATCGACATTCTCTTGCAGTCAATAATAATGATGATAATATGATTATAATAGAGAAAATAATATGAAAGTAATATAAGTAATCCTCATCCGAGCTATCTGGCAGGTACGTATTCAGACCCTGATTCATAAGCACTCTTATCACCTATGCACAAAAAAGATATTTGAAATAGGACAATACCTTGCATTAAACCCCTCCCAATGTATAAAAACTGCTTTGCTTGGTTAGGAATAAGAAATTATGTAGACGCTTACGTTGCTTCTCTTTCTTACTGTATGGTCTAACACTTAAACGTAACAGTGTTGAACTAGTTAAGAGGAAGAAACGTTTCTTCTCCACACACCAGGTTATTCTTTTGAGTTCTGAGCACCAGGCCAAGCTGATTGCAAGGGAAAGAATACACATTATTGTCCCTTTCTTGGGCGTTTGATGGTGCCAGGTATTAGCTCCAGACAAGCGATGGGACTGTTCATGGCATGATCCATCACTTTCTTCCGTTTTTACGTTCCAGAAGGTGTTGTCATATTTGTGTCCGTAATTTGTGTAATAGGAACTGTCCACCCTCCTCTCCAATGTTTAATGATATTAAGAGTATAGGATATTACTGTAGTTGTGACTTTGAGACTGAATTAGGTTGCCATTTATCATCAGATGCTGTCTCATTAGGCAAGAGGCATGGCCTCTTGAAGCAATGAAAATGGGAAATTTTCAGTTTTTTGAGTAATGTCAGTGTTGAGTGAGCTTTGAAGGACCAAGCAGTATGAATGTACTGTATGGTGAGTATAGAAATATAGTACTGTAACAAATTTTATAATCAAATTTCCATTTTTGGAGCTATAACTAAGGTTAGGTACAATGCTGTGAATATTTTTTTTTCATTCATACATGTACAGTATTTTTGCAGCGGAGAATATATTTCATTGGTGATGATTAGTAGCACTGTAGTTTAATTCCTTGTTATATGTATTCCCCTAAAAATTGAAGTGCATTGCAGTATTGTCTTATCATTTTCTTGGGTTTTAAAGTAATTTTCATTCTTTTATGTTTCAGATTCTTCCTACAACCTCATTAAAGACATGGCATCCTGATGGGGCTGTAAAATTGCAAATTAGTGAGGAGGAAATTAAAACAGCCCCACCCATATCAGTGTATACGTTGTTGCACAAGCGGGCTTCTAAAAATCCTAAAGCTCTTGCTTTAGCAGCTAAAAAGGATGGAAAATGGAAGTAAGTACTAAATTGCACTTTAATATTATAACAACATGGCTGTAACTGTTTCAAAGGTAGTATCTTGCATTTATTGTACTGTACAGTATTATATTCTTAATCTTCATAGTTTGTGATTCAAATTAATCTTTATAGCTATACTGTACTTTAACCAACTTTTGTTCCTGTACAAATACAAACTTTTATCTTTTAACTAGGAATATGATAAACAATTTGGAATACTGTCATTAAAACTTTTAATGAGGTGTCAATGACTGCCTGGTTTTAGTTACCTGTTACATAAGGTAGGTTACTTACTTTACTTTAAGGGCAGCTTATCTGGTCCTGTACACCATGGAAACCCTACTCTCTACAGGACCTCTACGGTCCTTTTTTATGATGTTTATTCGGGAGCATTTAACATTTCACAACGCGTATTGCCCGCTTACTGTTAGATCGTCACTATTGAAGCACTCGCTGAACAAGAAAGTCTTCAGTTTCCTCTTGAAATCTTAATATCTTCAATTATTCGGATGTCTCGTGGGAGCTTATTGTATACAGTTGTTTCGGGACTGCATATTGAAAGGCTCTAGAGCCTACAGTAGACATGTATTTAGGTTCCAATAGTTTGAAACCATCTGTAACTATTTTTGTGTTGGGACTATTTGTTGGCTGCACAATATGCAGCAATTCTCCTAGATATTTTGGATGACTGGTTCTGATAACTTGATTGGTTATTATACATATTTTAAACTCCATTCTCGCTTTAATCGGCAGCCAATGTAGATCTATTAGTATAGGAGTGATCCTTTCCGTAGGTGGGACACCTTTTATCAGTTTTGCACCTCTGTTTATTATGTTTTGCAATTTCTTAAGTTGTACTTTTGTTATATTATTATAGTAGGTGGAGTTACAGCAGTCAATTCTGGTAATTACACAGTTTATCACAAGTTTCTTTACAGAATATTCAAGGTACTTTTTTATAAAAGCATTATTTCTTAGATGATAACCAGCAATTTTTACTACATTATTTATTTGGGCATTAAGAGACAAGTTGCAGTCACGAAATAAGCTTAGGTCACAAACTTTTATTTGAATATCACCCAAGCTTTTCACGCTGTTTCTCTTTCCCGCCACCATAAACTCAGTTTTGTTCTCATTTAATTTTAGTAGTTTAATTGTCATCCATTTTCTAATACCATCAAGGATTTGGTTTAAAGTTTGTATTGTCGTCTGTATCATTTATGGAGAAGCAAAATTGTGTATCATCCACAAATAGTTTGAACTTCACACCATGCCTTTGTAGTATTTTCAGTAAACCAATAGTATAGATGCAGAATTTGATTGGACCAAGTACACTCCCCTGAGGTACCCCTCTGTTAAAATATTCATATGATTAATGAGTTTCCAATTTGCACACCGTAATTTCTGCCAACCAAGTAGTCTTTCAGGTATTCAAAAGCTTGATCTTCAACGCTGATGGACCGTAGATCATTTAGTAGCAGTTCACTCTGGCATATTATTATATCTAATTTCTCTTTCTCTTGTTTTGTTAAAGTTTATTTGTTCCGTAACTGGAATAAAAACCACGCTATTTAATAGGGGTACAGTATTACTTTCGGCGTAGCTGAAATGACGAGCCATTAATTTTTAACAAGGGCTAACTACCCACACCGATAGTTAGCGGGGGTTAGGGAGGGTAGCTTGCTACCGCTCCCCCTCACACACCTGTGATTGAGCTCACTTTGCTTTCGGCTCGTATGGTGAATGGACATTGCTGTTCTTCATCCTCGCCGACTATTGGCAGCCATTAATGCTTTTTGCTTTTTCTTTTTTCTTAGACTGTGTGTGTGAAGTTGACTTCTGCGACCATGTGCACCTGCCCTGGACTCTCTGACCGCCCCTGTGGAACATTTATGACTGCGGTCGAGACTGATCCTCACGCCCTTTGTCCTTCTTGCAGAGGTCAATGGTGTGATAGTGTCAACAAGTGTAATGAGTGTAGGGAGTAGTCTTCCTCTTAGTGGGAGAGGTTTTTGCGACGGCGGAAGAAGAGGTCCAAGCGGGATATTTCTCCCCCAAACCTCCTCCGAAGCTCCTACTCAGTCGGTCTCTTTCGAGAGACCGTCGAGTAGTAGCGTAGACCAATTTATTTCTGACCAACCCCTGGTCTTGAGAGATGAGGTTGCTTCCCCTAGCGAAGCAGCACCACCTCTCCCCCCGGGGGAGGCCTTGTCACTAACCTCCGTGTTTCAGATTTGGTCCTCCTTGGGGCTCACAGGTTCGCCTTCCAAGGAGGCATTGCTCGAGTTCATCAGCAGGGGTGCTTCTGTCAAGCAATCGTCATCACCGTTAGAGGTAGATCCCTTGACACTTGTCGACGTTGTTGTGTCAGAGGTCTCATGCGACATCACCCATCTCCTCTGCCACTCCAAACTCTATTGTAGCTGCCGACTTAGTTTACCCCGTTCCTGACCATCCTCCGAGGGGGAAACTAAGTTCTTAATCGGTCTCTCCTGCTAGTGTTTCTCTCCCTCGGGGGAGTTCACTTACAGAGACTCCTCTTCGGAGGACTTCTGACGGTCAGCATGCTGATCCAACGGCCCCCAGAGGGCGCATATGTCGGAAGGCTTACCTTCCTCTTCGCCTTAGAGACCTTCCTTCACCTGCGGTGAGGAGGCGCCTCTTTGGTTCAACGTCTTCAAAGCAGTCCCCCGTAGAGGAGCCTCTAGACCAATTGTCCATCACTGCACCTGCAACCAGTCTTGTGACTTCGGTCTTGGACCTCTCTGCAGATCGTTCGCGATCTCCTTCGGTGGATGGTCGTACTTTCAAAGGACACGTCGATCATCCATCCAACAGACCTGCCGACCTTCCATCGCCGTTCCTGTATGAGCCTAATAAAGCTCCTCCAAAGTGCGCTATTGCGAGCCATCACTCTCGTCCTGACCAGCGCTCACCAGCAGCACGTCATTCACCAACGCTTCGGCGCACCACCCATCTTGCTCGCCTATACAAAGGGCAGCAACCTCACGCGCTTGCGTGCCCACATGCGCTTAGCGCCATTATGATCTTCAGCGCTCTTCTGTGCGCCATTCCCACATGCGCCCACGATCACCTGTGCACCCTGCGCGCAAACACAATCAGGGTCGCCTACGCGCTAGCACACCACAGCGCACTTGCGCTCTCCTGCGCGCCAACAATCTCCTGCACCTATGCGCCAGTGCCAACCTGCACGCCAAATTTCTCCTACGTGCCAGTTACCTGCGCGCCAACGTTCTCCTGCGCAACAGCCCTCTCCCGCGCGCCAGCGCTCTCCTGCGCAACAGCCCTCTCCCGCGCGCCAGCGCTCTCCTGCGCAACAGCCCTCTCCCGCGCGCCAGCGCTCTCCCGCGCAACAGCCCCCTCCCGCGCACCAGCGCTCTCCTGCGTGCCAACATGTGCGCCCCACATCACCTACGCTCCCGTGCTCTCCTGTGCGCTATCTTGCGCGCCAACCAATGCGCCAGCCAAAACCTGCGCGCCATCACTCTCCTGCGCGCAAGTTTGGAGGTGAGGCATTAACCTTTTTGCCCTCACCTGTGCGCCAACTTTTACCTGTGCGCCAGCGCTCACCAGACCATGTGCTCTCACTTGCGCACCATCTTTTCTTGCGCGTACACAGAGATGCACGCGCGCGCCCACTCTCTACTACAGACGCGCGCCCACTCTCTACTACAGACGCGCGCCCTCTCTCTCCTACAGACGCGCGCCCTCTCTCTCCTACAGACGCGCGCCCTCTCTCTCCTACAGACGCGCGCCCTCTCTCTCCTACAGACGCGCGCCCTCTCTCTCCTACAGATGCGCGCCTGCGCTATATCATGATGCGCGCGCAAATGTTCTCCTGCGCGCCCACTCTCTCGCCTACAGACGCGCAGCAACACACTCCCGCGCGCCCACTCTTTCTCCCACAGACGCGCGCCAACACACTCCCGCGTGCTCACTCTCTCTCCTACAGATGCGCGCCAACACTCCCGCGCGCTCATCATGATTCTCCTGCGTGCGCTCTCTGTCCTATGGACGTGCGGCAACATTCTCCCGCGCGGGAGCGCCAATATTCTCCCCCGCGTGGGAGCGCCAATATTCTCCCCCGCGCGGGAGCGCCAATATTGTCCCCCGCGCGGGAGCGCCAATATTGTCCCCCGCGCGGGAGCGCCAATATTGTCCCCCGCGCGGGAGCGCCAATATTGTCCCCCCGCGCGGGAGCGCCAATATTGTCCCCCGCGCGGGAGCGCCAATATTGTCCCCCCGCGCGGGAGCGCCAATATTGTCCCCCGCGCGGGAGCGCCAATATTGTCCCCCCGCGCGGGAGCGCCAATATTGTCCCCCGCGCGGGAGCGCCAATATTGTCCCCCCGCGCGGGAGCGCCAATATTGTCCCCCGCGCGGGAGCGCCAATATTGTCCCCCCGCGCGGGAGCGCCAATATTGTCCCCCGCGCGGGAGCGCCAATATTGTCCCCCCGCGCGGGAGCGCCAATATTGTCCCCCGCGCGGGAGCGCCAATATTGTCCCCCCGCGCGGGAGCGCCAATATTGTCCCCCCGCGCGGGAGCGCCAATATTGTCCCCCCGCGCGGGAGCGCCAATATTGTCCCCCCCGCGCGGGAGCGCCAATATTGTCCCCCCCGCGCGGGAGCGCCAATATTGTCCCCCCGCGCGGGAGCGCCAATATTGTCCCCCCGCGCGGGAGCGCCAATATTGTCCCCCCGCGCGGGAGCGCCAATATTGTCCCCCGCGCGGGAGCGCCAATATTGTCCCCCCGCGCGGGAGCGCCAATATTGTCCCCCGCGCGGGAGCGCCAATATTGTCCCCCCGCGCGGGAGCGCCAATATTGTCCCCCGCGCGGGAGCGCCAATATTGTCCCCCCGCGCGGGAGCGCCAATATTGTCCCCCGCGCGGGAGCGCCAATATTGTCCCCCCGCGCGGGAGCGCCAATATTGTCCCCCGCGCGGGAGCGCCAATATTGTCCCCCCGCGCGGGAGCGCCAATATTGTCCCCCGCGCGGGAGCGCCAATATTGTCCCCCCGCGCGGGAGCGCCAATATTGTCCCCCGCGCGGGAGCGCCAATATTGTCCCCCCGCGCGGGAGCGCCAATATTGTCCCCCGCGCGGGAGCGCCAATATTGTCCCCCCGCGCGGGAGCGCCAATATTGTCCCCCCCGCGCGGGAGCGCCAATATTGTCCCCCCGCGCGGGAGCGCCAATATTGTCCCCCCGCGCGGGAGCGCCAATATTGTCCCCCCGCGCGGGAGCGCCAATATTGTCCCCCGCGCGGGAGCGCCAATATTGTCCCCCCGCGCGGGAGCGCCAATATTGTCCCCCGCGCGGGAGCGCCAATATTGTCCCCCCGCGCGGGAGCGCCAATATTGTCCCCCGCGCGGGAGCGCCAATATTGTCCCCCCGCGCGGGAGCGCCAATATTGTCCCCCGCGCGGGAGCGCCAATATTGTCCCCCGCGCGAGCACGCGCCCCAACAAGCACGCGCTCCAACAAGCACGCGCTCCAACAAGCACACCATCGCTTCATTCCCCTCCCCCGCAAGTGTATACCGGTGCGCATTGTGGGAGAAGGGAAACATGTAGAGGGCTTCAGGATCCCTAAGCTACATTCTAAGACTAACCCACCTATTCCAGTAACTCCTCCCAGGGAACCTTCGGTCCCTTTCCCTTCAGGGGGTCTGTCTGACAGTGCGTTTGTCAGCCAGCAGCTCTGGTTCAATGCCTTGATCAGAGCCGTAACCCAGGCTTTCAAGCCTGTCCTGTCTGATCTAGGGCATGGAACCATGGCTTCCTCTACCCGTTTGAAGAGGAAAAGAGGAGTTTCGGACGCGGTCACTTCCCCTAGGGCGAAACTGGCTCCACTCAGACCATCGAGGCAAGTTCCTCCTGTTCCTCAGACTAACTCATCATCCCTTTCAGACGAAGATCTCCCGTCACCTTGGGAACCACGCGAAGAGAGACTTTCCCCCATCGCACCAATGGAGGAAATCTCTCCACGTCGAGAGTTCCTCGCAGTCTGAGAATAGAAGGGACATGCCACACACATTGATGTTGGAGTCTTACCTCCTTCCCCGGAAGGAATCTAAAGACTCCAAAACCTTGCCAAAGTACTCAACTAGGGCTAGGATGGAGCCAGCCAGCCACTCAGGGAATGTTCGTGACTCTCCCCAAGAAGAGCCTTTGGGGACAAAAGGAGACTTCGCTGCAAGTCCTACAACAGGAGGAGACCAGCAGGAGTCAGAACATGCATTCTGGCAGTTTCTGACTCTAATGGGGGTTCTCAACAGGTTTTCCGACCCAGAGATCCCCCCTCGAGAGGGCAAAGATAGGACCGCGTCTTTGGTACTCCAAAACCCTCTAAGACCAGTGCAGCCCTGCCCTGGTCTCAAGGGGTGAAGAGTACCAGGGACAAGAACGCCCAGCAGCTCTCCGAGATGTCCTCCTCCAACCATTCCGGTACCACGAACAAGCTCCTCCCACCTCCTCGCGTACAGCAGAGGAGGTACTTCGAGATCCTGGAGGAGCCCAGTTCAGCTCTTCCTCTTCACCCCTCGCTGGAAGAGCTAACCAGGAGAGTCCCTCTTGAGAGAGACTCCAACTGGCAGGTTTCGTTCTCGGCAGTTGAGATCCTTAACCAGCGCCACGAAGTATGCTATGCAAGCTACTTCGTGGCTTGATGTCTGGTTAGGGACCTTAGGTATCTTGATATGATCCGAGGATTTCTCCAAGGAACTTACCAGGAAAGCTATGGAAACCTTCCTTCTCTCAGGAACTCGCACAATCGAGTTTCTTGCCCACCAAGTCTCGAACTCGTGGGCACATACCATCTTGAAACGTCGAGATGCAGTATTATTATTATTATTATTATTATTATTATTATTATTATTATTATTATTACTAGCCAAGCTACAACTCTTGTTGGAAAAGCAAGATGCTATAAGCCCAAGGGCTCCAATAGGGAAAAATAGCCCAGTGAGGAAAGGAAATAAGGAAAAAAATAAATGATGAGAATAAATTAATAATAAATCATTCTAAAAACAGTAACAACGTCAAAACAGATATGTCCTATATAAACTATTAACAACGTCAAAAACAGATATGTCATATATAAACTATAAAAAGACTCGTGTCAGCCTGGTCAACATAAAAACATTTGCTTCAACTTTGAACTTTTGAAGTTCTACTGATTCAACCACCCGATTAGGAAGATCATTCCACAACTTGGTAACAGCTGGAATAAAACTTCTAGAATACTGTGAAGTATTGAGCCTCATGATGGAGAAGGCCTGTCTATTAGAATTAACTGCCTGCTTAGTATTACGAATGGGATAGAATTGTCCAGGGAGATCTGAATGTAAAGGATGGTCAGAGGATGAAAAATCTTATGCAACATGCATAATGAACTAATTGAACGACAGTGCCAAAGATTAATATCTAGATCAGGAATAAGAAATTTAATAGACCGTAAGTTTCTGTCCAACAAATTAAGATGAGAATCAGCAGCTGAACACCAGACAGGAGAACAATACTCAAAACAATGTAGAATGAAAGAATTAAAACACTTCTTCAGAATAGATTGATCACCGAAAATCTTGTAAGACTCTGAATAAGCCGATTTTTTGTGCAATTGAAGAAGACACAGACCTAATGTGTTTCTCAAAAGTAAATTTGCTGTCGAGAATCACACCTAAAATTTTAAAAGAGTCATACAAATTTAAAGAAACATTATCAATACTGAGATCCGGATGTTGAGGGGCCACCGTCCTTGACCTACTTACAATCATACTTTGTGTTTTATTAGGATTCAACTTCATACCCCATAATTTGCACCATGCACTAATTTTAGCTAAATCTCTGTTAAGGGATTCACCAACCGCAGATCTACATTCAGGGGATGTAATTGATGCAAAGAGAGTAGCATCATCTGCATATGCAACAAGCTTGTTTTCTAGGCCAAACCACATGTCATGTGTATGTAGTATGAAAAGTAATGGGCCAAGAACACTACCCTGTGGAACACTGGAGGTTCCACCTGAAGGTTCCTAGCGTCGAGATCAATAGGCTCAGACATTCCTCCATAGAGGGGTCTCATCTGTTTGAGTCTAAGGATGTGGAGCATGCTGCTGAGAGGTGGAGGAAGTCTCATCAAGACTGCCTCCTCCATGGGGCTTTAACATCTAAGCCCTATAAACCTCCAGCACCACAGCAGTCCCGTCCTACCAAGACCACAACGACGACAAAAACTGCAGTGAAGACAACGGTGTCTAAGCCCTTTCTTGACAAAGACAGGAAAGGCAAAAAGTCCTCCTGGGGAGGGAAAAATCCTAGAGGAAGCAGCTGAGGCTGTAAACGCTAGGATAGGCAGTCCCCCTGCATTGCCACCAGTGGGGGGATGCCTACAAAGTTGCACAAACAGGTGGAAGCAACTCTGGGCCAATTCCTGGACAATCTCCGTGATCAGTTTAGGATATCGCGTCCCGTTCATAACATCTCTACCTCCCCCGACCAGGAATCCAGTGTCATTGAACTCCCTTGCCATGGGATTGGCAAGGGGGGCAAGCCCTTTGGGCAGAAGTCCAGAACCTGTTGAAGTAGGGCACTCTCCAAGAGGTCCTCGATGGATCCCCAGGCTTCTTCAGTCGACTCTTTGTTGTAAAGAAGGCGTCTGGAGGCTGGAGACCAGTCATCAACCTCTCATCGACTTGAACAGCTCTGAACAATTTTGTCAAACAAACTCCGTTCAGCATGGAGATGGCAGACATGGTTAGACTAGCAGTAAGACCGCAAGACTTTTGGTGCACACTGGACCTAAAGGACGCGTACTTCCAGATCCCAGTACCAGATCCCAGTCCATCCGTCTTCAAGGAAGTACTTAAGGTTCAGCCTAGACAACAGAATATACCAATTCAAGGTGCTGTGCTTCGGTCTTTCCACAGCACCGCAAGTCTTCACCAGAGTGTTTACCCTAGTATTATCTTAGGTACACAGGATTGGCATCCGTCTTCTCTGCTATCTGGACGACTGGCTAATCCTAGCAGACTCGGTGTCAACCCTTCTTCAACACCGAGACAAACTTCTGAGACTTTGCCAGGATCTGGGGATCATGGTAAATCTCGAGAAGTCCTCTTTGCTTCCCACTCAAAGACTGGTATACTTAAGCATGATTGTGGACACCATTCCCCACAAAACCTTCCCATCAGACGACAGGATAGCAAGGGTGAGAAAGGTCGCAAGACCTTTTCTCAGACGAGAAGAACTTCCAGCTCAATCGTGGCTACGTCTCCTCAGTCACCTTTCATCGCTGGCCCGTCTAGTTCCCAATGGTCGCCTCAGGATGAGATCCCTCCAATGGCGACTCAAGTCCCGGAGGAATCAAGCACACGACTCCCTGGACATCCAGTTCCCCATGGGACCTGCGGAACTAACAGACCTCCAGTGGTGGGTGACAGACGAAAATCTACAAAAGGGAGTGGACCTTCTTGTCCTCCCCGCAGATTTGATGCTGTTTTCAGATGCTTCAAAAAAAGGGTGGTGGGCCCACGTGCTGCACCACACGAACTCAGGCCTCTGGTCAGAGTCAGAAAAGTACCTCCACATAAATCTCCTAGAGATGAAGTCCATCTTTCTGGCCCTTCCACAGTTCCAACAGTTCCTGGCAAGTCACTCTGGTGGTAATGAGCGACAACACCACAGTAGTGGCCTTCATCAGCAAACAAGGAGGTGCTTTTTCACAGCAACTATCCCATCTAGCAGTAGAGATATTGAGATGGGCCGAAATCTACTCGATACCATTATCGGCACGCTTCATTCCGGGCAAAAGGAATGTGCTCGCCAACAACCTGAGCAGAGCATCTCAGATAGTGAGTACCGAATGGTCTTTGGATCATCTAGTAGCCAAGAAAGTCCTGACTTTGTGAGGTTCTCAGACTGTGGACCTCGTCGCAACAGCACTGAATTTCAGGCTCCCGCTATACTGTTCCCCAGTCCCAGACCACAAGGCTCTCTGGCAAGATGCTTTCCAACAACGGTGGGACAACATCGACGTTTACGCCTTTCCCCTGTTCTGTCTGATGAGGAGGGTACTTAACAAGACCAGAACATCGGTCAATCTTTCAATGACCCTCATAGCTCTGCTATGACATCACGCAGAATGGTTCCCGGACCTTCTGCAACTCCTAACGGAGCCTCCAAGAGAACTCCCTCCACGACACAATCTACTCAAACAACTACATGCCAACATCTTCCACAAAGCCGTAGCTTCGCTACGACTTCACGCCTGGAGACTATACAGCATCTCCTCTCTGAGAGAGGATTTTCGCAACAAGTTGCGCTTAGGATGTCTGGACATCTGCAAAAATCATCAGCAGCAGTCTACCAGGCAAAGTAGAAAGTCTTCTGTGGTTGGTGTCGTGGAAGGGGTATCTCTCCACTCGATGCCATTATTCCAGCAATAAGAGAGTTCCTCGTGTATTTGCGTGAAGAAATGCGCCTATCAGTCTCGGCAGTGAAAGGCTATCGCTCAACCTTCAGCCTTGCCTTCAGACTGAAAGGAATGGACATTTCTTCATCGCTAGAACTTTCTCTACTCATACGGAGCTATGAACTTACCTGCCCCCAGTCAGAAGTGAGCTCTCCCCCATGGAACGTGGTTCGAGTTCTCAGATCTCTTAAGAGACATCCCTATGAACCATTACGCCAGGCAACAGATCGCCACCTGACTTGGAAGACGGTGTTCCTGATAGCTTTGGCCTCGGCCAAGCGAGTTAGTGAACTTCATGGTCTCATACGACATCGCCCATTCAAGGGGATGGGGAGAGGTAACGTTCAGCTTCGTCCCTGAGTTTATTGCTAAGACTCAGAACCTGGGAGTAGCGTATCCTCGATTCGACTCCTTCCAGATTTCTAGTCTCCATACTGTAACAGATGACCCAGATCATCTCTTACTATGCCCAGTAAGGAGTTTGAGGCACAAGAAAGACCAAGAGGAGGGTCACCAAGAACACCATCTCAGTATGGATTCGCAGGGTCATTGACCTTGAACTGAATCCAGACCCTCCTCCGTCACGTTGCCCCAGAGCACATGATTTCAGGGGCATAGCTACGTCCCTGGCCTTCAAAAGAAATTACTCAGTGACGCAGGTTCTTCAAGCTGGGGTTTGGAAATGTCAAAACACATTCACATCCCACTACCTGCAAGATGTGACCCACAGGAAACTCTATACGTTTTCTATCGGTCCTGTGGTGGCTGCACAACAGCTGATTTAAAACCTCAAGCTCCTTCGTGGACAAGTAGCAGAAGGTTGAGGGTGTTGTTACCTGGTTTTAGTCTTCATGAATGAAAAAGTTTGACTGGCCCTTATTCTTTTTTTCATTCTCCCCTCTTTTGGGGAAAGCAGCATCCTGGGTTCTCTGTATAGCTGACCTCAAACCACTGCAGGTAAACCATGCTCCCTTGTGTACCTAGTATTAAGATTAATACTGTTGTGTCCCCACACCCTGGCGAGGTGGTATTGGGAAAGACCTAGTGCACAGTTTTTCCATCTAAAGAACTTCAGAATAACTTTCTAGGATGAGTCACATTTCTACATACCTTCACACACAGCTTGCGTAGGCAGCGAACCTTGCGTAGCAAGGTTTTAGCGAGGCGCAGGGATTCCTTATTCCTTGAGTGCTAACACACTCAGATAAGGAGCCCCCGGGTAAAGCCAAAAAGCCAGATTGGCTGGGATGTCCACCCTTCCTAATGGGTGAGTCACCCCTATTAAATAGCGTGGTTTGCATTCCAGTTACGGAACAAATGACAAATTTGTAGATAATTTGTATTTTTTCTAACTATACAAACCTTAGCTATTTAACCAAACTTGCCCGCCAGCCCTATCCCCCTTGAAGTCCTACCTCCAAGCAAAGTGAGCTCAATCACAGGTGTGTGAGGGGGAGCGGTAGCAACTACTCTCCCTTCCCCCCACTAACTAGCGGTGTGGGTAGTTAACCCTCGTTAAAAATTTAATGGCTCGTCATTTCAGCTACGCCGAAAGTAATACCCCATTAAATAGTTAAGGTTTGTATAGTTAGGAAAAATACAAATTATCTACGAATTTGTCATATATAGTAGTTTATGTAGGAGATATTTATTTTAATATTGTTACTCCTCTTGAAATATTTTATTTTTCCTTTTTTCCTTTCCTCACTTGTCCATTTTCCCTGTTGGAGCCCCTGGGATTATAGCATCCTGCTTTTCCAACTAGGGTTGTAGCTTTGCAAGTAATAATAATAATAACTGTATCAAAAGCAGCACTAAGATCGAGTAATATTAAGATACAACATTTATTTTCATCCATCATTTCCAGCATATTATTTACAAGAGAACAGATGGCTGTCTCCACAGAGTATAGTTTCCTGTAAGCAGATTGGTTGTCTGGCAAAGCTTTTATTACTTCTAAGTGACAGACTAGTTGTTCAAGAATTGCGTATTATAGCACTTTTGAAACAAACGATGGATTCGAAATAGGTCTTTATTAGCTTAATGCCTTGTAATCTTGAGCACTTTTCAGAACCTGTGTAACTGTAGCCATTTTCTCTGATTTTGTAAACTTAAAATTTACATTCATCAATGCTTGCATTTGCTGTTCTCATAATTATTTCGGCAAGACTAGAAAAGTTTCTTTCTCTAATTACTTTAGATATTGGCTTAGGTCAAGATACTATTTTTAGAGAGTTTGTAACTTTTGATAATGTAGACTAAGTCCATGAACCAGTGGTAGTAGGGTAAAGGTTTAAGGTGTTAGGTTTCAGTTTCAGTGCATCAGAATAGATGATCACCAGAGCGTTAGCCAGGCAAGCTTTCTGTGAACCACAATGCCTAATAGCCTTGTTCAGGACACAAGGGAAATGATCCGCTGAAGTCGTCTGCCGTCAAGGTTCTGGGGAAGGTTTCCCGCACTAATCAATTTACTTAGAGGACACATTTCAAAGGTGGTTCATCTAAACATAAGTTTTTACATATTCAATAATCACGTAAGAACTTTGAATGATATTTTTGAACCCAGGATTTTCATAACCCTTTAGATTGTCCTCTTTATTTGTAAGGGTGTCATTATAAAAATGTATAAAAAATTAGGACTAGCTAGGTTTATATTGTTAAAACTTTTTATGTCCTTTTAGAAAAAGAATTTTCAATCTCATCTACTCCAGCATCTGGGATCATTATTAAAGAGTCTCACATCAATCAAATCTACTTGTCAGGATTGGGATGGTGTTATATAATGTATTTAGAAGGTTCAATTTGTAGTATTTAAGAACCTTCTACTTGTATATTTAACAACTTAGCACATGATAAACTATAAGAACCATCTTTTAAGGTGGACATAAGATGTTTGTGTCCTTTTTATGGTTAGAGTGCGGTATGGTCTCCGAGGATTTTCCTGTTAAAGTATAAAACAGAGAATCCAATACAACCCTTCAAAAAAGTTTTTCTTCCTTCAGAACTACTTTTTTGGCCTTCATTCTGAACCAAATTATTTCAAGATGAAGAGTTGATTGCACTTCCCGTATTAAAAATAGTTCAATTTATTGTATCAGAAAATTGTGTCTTTGTTCAATAAGAGATATTCACTCTATTTTCAACAAACTACAATATAGATATTACAAGTAGTGCCCCTAATTGGTTCCCCTCCTAATCTAGGAGACAATTATAAAGAAGAAAACACATTATGGATCTCTGAGCATGGAAGGGATAAGTGACAGGCCCTCCCCTTGCTATTTATCTTGTCTTTGCTTCGTCCATCTCATCATTATCCTTGCCTGTCCAATATCCTGTGTTGACCTCAGAAAAATTTACTTCTCTTATGGGCTGCCTGAAGGTACAAATCTCATGTTAATCTTGATGGTGTAGCAATCTACCAGCTAGACAGACAAAGAAAGAGATAATAGAAATAAGAAAAAAATATTAAAATTGTTTTATATTTCTTCAATTTTAAATATTTAACTTAGCCGGTGAATATATAGCTGCAACTCTGTTGCTCGACAGACAAACTCTACGGAAAAAACTCGCCAGCGATCGCTATACAGGTTGCAGGTGTGCCCAACAGCGCCATCTGTCGACCAGATACCCAGCTCTTATGTAAACAAAGACTCAATTTTCTCTCTGTCGACGTGTCGACAAGACGTACTTTACTCGCTGTTGAAACCTGGAGTTTTTCCCATCATATTTGGTGAAGTACTATATTCTGGTTTGAGCTTTCGCAGTGCAGGTGTTTTATCTTCATCTTAAATTTTGAACTCGTTTTGGATAGATTTAATTTTGGTGACAAAGAGAGTATGGACTTTCTTTCACTTTTAAATGGCCGACCCTTCCCTTAGACGGAAGTGTGTTTAGGCTTTTAGTAATTATCTTATCACGTTATAAATTAATTATAGATTTTCCTCTTTGATTAACTTTCCATTTATAATAAACATAAAAAATAAATTTTAATGTTTTGTTTATATGCGACCTTTCCTGAGAGTAGGCGGTCCTAACTTGGAAACCGAAGTTAATCAACGTTGAGCCCTTTATATCGTAAATAGCTTTTAAAGAGCTAAGGATTTAAAACTTTTTAAATGAAATATTTTATGAAAGAATTTCTTTGAATAGTCTTCGTACCTTTTTCAAAGATGAATTAACGTTTAGTTTATTTATGCTACGCAGTTGTTGACGTTCAGGACGTTCAACATGCGCTCTATCGTTACGATAGAGAGAGAGTGTATCACGGTTTCACTTTGCAGAAAGAGTAAATCGATTCTGACGTTTTGTTCATTCTTTCTAAGCTTAAATGTTTTAAATTCTATTTTAAAGGAACTTTTTAATTGAAAAACCTTTCAGTTTTTTCCTTTGGTCAAATAACATGTTTTTTTGACGAAATGTAATTGGGCTCTTCTTTTAGGTGCGAAATCAAGAGAGAAAGAGAGAGAGAGATAGAGACGGAGGGAGAGAGAGGAGAGAAAACGTTCCGTTCAAGCGGGTAACGTTGTTCTCGTCCCGTCTCGGTACGGGGAGAAAGGATAAAACGTTTTTAGTTTTTATTCTCGTCCCCAGGCTATGTGCGGTTAGAGATTGAAAATGTAGTTTTGAAGGAACTAGTGTTTAGTCTCTTCACCAGCCACTGAAATTTTTATCTTAAAATATGTTTTCTGTTTTTTGCTGGTATTAATGAGCTTGCATTATACGACTGATTTCGCAATTACTACCTTTTGATAAGGGTAGAATTGCGTGCTTCAGGTAGAAATCAGTAAAAGTTTCGATTTCAGTGAAATAAGTGCAAAACAGAAAATCGAAGTGATGAAGTGATATTGCGCAAAGTGTTACAGTGTTGCGTCCGAGGGTTCGTCAGTTCGTGCCTGTCGTTCACCTAGTCTGGGACCTCTTGCAAGCTCCCAAACAGGGGAGAAGTAATGTCGAACGACTTATGGGTTCGAGAGGCCTTGATCAACGAACAGACGTTTCCCTCTATGGTATCGGGTGTATCTTACCAAGATCTCCCCTACCATAAGACGAGAGAGACGTTTTTTCTCCTCGTCATCCGAAGGCTTTTCGCATAAGAAACCTGTCACAAGGTTTCGAAGCCCTTAAGCGAAAGTCAGTCCTTTCAGGACAGGTCCAGCATCCTGGTTACAGCCATTAGGACAGCTCTGACCCTATGCAGTCATCGGATAACTGCTCGCCGCCTAACAAAAGCGTAACACAGACTCCGAGAGTCTTTTTTTGTTGGCAAAGTGTTTCGGTCACAGACGTTACCCTCGTCTCTTACCACAACCATTTCCGTTGATCCTTAATGGGTTGTATGGCAAGACATGCAGAATATGCTTGCCTCCCTTATGGAAGACTATTCTGTCGATTAGTCCGTTGAGTCTAGCCGTTTATCTCATCGATATCCTGGCTTTCAGCCAACCTAACGTTCCTTTGTGCTTCCTGTTGACGTTGGCGTAGCTAAGTCACGTCAGTCAGGTTGTTTAGAACCACACTCGATGCGGTCTCGTGTGGATTTTCAGCCGCATTTGGACGTTAGGCCACTTGCTGATGCTCCTGTTGACGTTCAAGACGTTCGCTAACAATCGGAGTTGACTTGTTTTGACGCTGTGCGTCAACCTCCGCATTCTAGAGTTGTTTTGACTGCTCAGTCTAGGCAGTCAAAGCAGTCTCGAGTGGACGCTGTGCGTCCTCACGCACCTGTTGTGGTTGACAGTTCAGTTGTTGACAGTTCACAGACTGTCAAGCAGTTACATGACGTTGCGTTCTGGTCCGCTACTAATGCACCAGTGAGTGTGGACTCTGCTTGTAAAGCATTGCCACCACGGTGGGTCTCTCCCTTGCTTGAGACTCAGCTTTTATCGGACAAGGTTCCTGTAGATGAGGAAGTTGCTGTTCCCCCTCCTACTGATATTCCCTTGAGGACTCTGTCAGATGGAGAGGAGCCTAAAGCTGCTTAGCCCTCTATGGACTTTAATTAAATCATGATGATTTTTTTTAAGGATCTTTGTCCGGATCTTTTTGTAACTGCTGCTCCTCGTTCGCCTAAACGTCAGAGCTTACACTAGGCCTAGCTACTTCGAAGCCGTTGTTTTTAAGCTTGTGCTCTCTCGCTCTCCTAGAGAGCTTTACGTTGGCTAGGCGACTGGTTTATCACCAGGAGGAGTTTGGGGGATACAGCCTTTGCTTTCCCTTCTTTTAAACTGGCTTATAGAGCGAGAGTCTGATATGACACGAGAGAAGTTCTCGGCTTGGGAGTTCATGCCTCTGCCCAGATAGACTTCTCAAATCTCGTAGACTCTCCCTGGCGCCTGGCCAGGAGACGCTCCAAGTTTTTTTACAGGTCAACTTCACAGCTGTTTTCGAGCCTTTGAAGTTTTGCTGTACAATTATGTCATGCATAAACAAGGCTTTCAGGGATGGAAAGCGGTACCGCCTCAGTCGCTAACCCCGTCTGTTGCCGCACCTGCTCCCGTAGACCCTAAATGGGCTTTGCTGCAAGACATGCAGTCCAAGCTTGCGTCCTTGATAGAGGACTTTTATGCGGAGAAGGTTGCTGCCGAACCTTCTGGCCAACAACCTTCCAACCGGTCGGTTGTGCGCCCTGTTGACGCTGAGGTAACCTTCTTGCGTCTGCCAGTTGAGGTGGTTCCTCCACCGATGCGACCCAGTGTGGGTTGCCAGCCGCACGTTGACGTTAAGCGACGCTCGGAGGTGGTTGTTGACGTTCAGGACGTTCAACAACCAGCAGAGGTGACTTGTTGTGACGCAGTGCGTCAACCTCAGCAACCCGGTATGGTGTTGACTGCACAACCCAGACGGTCTAGACAGTCTCGGGTGGACGCTGTGCTTCCTCGCGCACCCATGGTTGTTGACAGTTCACAGACTGTGCAGCAGTTCCATGATGTTGCGTCCGGCTCCGTCACGCATGCACCAGTGCGACCGGACTCAGCGAGCCAGACGTTGCCCACTCCGTTGCCCACTCCGTTGCCGTTTCCTCATCAGTTTTCGGATGAGGAACCCTCTGATGAGGACGTTGCTGAACAACAAGACGATCAGCCCCCAGAATAGATCAAGCCCTGCTATCCATCCAGAAGATGCTGAAGAAGGAACGCTGCTCAGTCAGGCTGTGGACGAGTCTGGTAGGGACGCTGTCATCCGTGGAACAATTTGTGTCACTAGGATGACTACACCTCCGTCCTCTTCAATACCATCTAGCTTTTCACTGGAAAAAGGACAAGACGCTAGAAGCGGTCTCGATCCCGGTTTCCGAAAAGATAAAGTCTTGTCTGACTTGGTGGAAGGACAATATCAACCTAAGAGAGGGTCTTCCCCTGGCTGTTCAGACTCCCAACCACGTTCTCTTCTCGGACGCATCGGACGTGGGCTGGGGCGCGACACTAGACGGTCGGGAATGCTCAGGACTGTGGAACTCGAGTCAGAGGAGCATGCATATCAACTGCAAGGAGCTGTTGGCAGTACATCTGGCCTTGAAAAGCTTCAAGTCTCTCCTTCGAGGCAAAGTGGTGGAAGTTAACTCGGACATCACCACGGCCTTGGCGTACATCTCCAAACAAGGAGGTACCCACTCACTGACGTTGTACGAGATCGCAAGGGACCTGCTCATCTGGTCAAAAGGTCAAGACATCTCCCTAGTAACGAGGTTCATCCAAGGCGACTTGAAAGTCATAGCAGATTGTCTCAGTCGGAAAGGGCAAGTAATTCCAACCGAATGGACCCTCCACAAGGATGTGTGCAAGAGACTTTGGGCCACTTGGGGTAAACCATCCATAGATCTCTTTGCAACCTCGCTGACCAAGAGGCTTCCAATCTATTGCTCTCCAGTCCCGGACCCAGCAGCAATACATATAGATGCTTTCCTCCTAGATTGGTCACATCTGGATCTCTACGCATTCCCACCGTTCAAGATTGTCAACAAGGTACTGCAGAAGTTCGCCTCTCACGAAGGGACAAGGTTGACGTTAGTTGCTTCCCTCTGGCCCGCGAGAGAATGGTTCACCGAGATACTTCGATGGTTAGTAGACGTTCCCAGAAGTCTTCCTCTAAGGGTAGACCTTCTACGTCAGCCACACGTAAAGAAGGTACTCCAAAGCCTCCACGCTCTTCGTCTGACTGCCTTCAGCTATCGAAAGACTCTCGAGAGCTAGAGGCTTTTCGAAGGAAGCAGCCAGTGCGATTGCTAGAGCAAGGAGAGCGTCTTCCATTAGAGTCTACCAATCGAAGTGGGAAGTCTTCCGAGACTGGTGCAAGTCAGTTTCTGTATCCTCAACCAGTACCTCTGTAGCTCAAATAGCTGATTTTCTCTTATACATGAGAAAAGGACGATCCCTTTCAGCTCCCACTATCAAGGGCTACAGAAGCATGTTGGCATCGGTCTTCCGGTATAGAGGCTTAGATCTTTCCAAACATAAAGATCTGCAAGACCTCCTTAAGTCTTTTGAGACCACCAAGGAGCGTCGTTTGGCTACCCCTGGATGGAATTTAGACGTGGTACTAAGATTCCTCATATCAGACAGGTTGGAGCCGTTACAATCAGCCTCCCTGAAAGATCTCACTCTTAAGACTTTTCCTGGTATGCTTAGCCTCGGCTAAAAGAGTCAGTGAGATTCATGCCTTCAGCAAGAACATCGGATTTTCGTCGGAAAAAGCCACTTGTTCGCTGCAACTTGGTTTTCTAGCCAAAAATGAGCTGCCTTCTCGGCCTTGGCCTAAATCTTTCGATATTCCCAGCTTATCGGAGATCGTAGGCAATGAACTAGAAAGAGTCTTATGCCCTGTTAGAGCTCTTAAGTTCTATTTAAAGCGTACTAAACCTTTACGAGGCCAATCTGAAGCTTTATGGTGTTCAGTTAAGAAACCATCCTTGCCTTTGTCAAAGAATGCTTGGTCAGACTTTATCAGATTGTTAATACGAGAAGCTCATTCACATCTGAGTGAGGAAGACCGAACTTTGCTTAAGGTGAAGACGCACGAAGTTAGAGCTGTAACAACTTCCGTGGCCTTTAAGCAAAATATATCTCTGCAAAGTATAATGGACGCAACCTATTGGAGAAGCAAGTCAGTGTTCGCGTCATTTTACTTGAAAGATGTCCAGTCTCTTTACGAGAACTGCTACACACTGGGACCATTCGTAGCAGCGAGTGCAGTAGTGGGTGAGGGCTCAACCACTACAATTCCCTAATTCCTTATCCTTTTAATCTGTCTCTTGAAATGTTGTTTTTTATGGGTTGTCCGGAAGGCTAAGAAGCCTTTCGCATCCTGGTTGATTTGGCGGGTGGTCAAAGTCATTTCTTGAGAGCGCCTAGATTAGGGTTTTGATGAGGTCCTGTTGTATGGGTTGCAACCCTTGATACTTCAGCTCCTAGGGGTCGATCAGCATCCTAAGAGGATCGCGAGGCTCCGTAAGGAAGACGTACTTAAAAGGCAGAGTAATTGTTCAAGTCGACTTCCTTACCAGGTACCTATTTATTTTGTTTTTGTTATTTTGATAACTTCTAAAATGAAATATAAAAACTCTTAGCTCATAAAATGTAAACATATATTACTGGTCTCTACCCACCATCCTGGGTGTGAATCAGCTATATATTCACCGGCTAAGTTAAATATTTAAAAATGATATTTTAATTATAAAATAAATTTTTGAATATACTTACCCGGTGAATATATAAATTAAATGACCCTCCCTTCCTCCCCAATAGAGACGCAGTGGGACGAGGAGAAAATTGAGTCTTTGTTTACATAAGAGCTGGGTATCTGGTCGACAGATGGCGCTGTTGGGCACACCCGCAACCTGTGTAGCGATCGCTGGCGAGTTTTTTCCGTAGAGTTTGTCTGTCGAGCAACAGAGTTGCAGCTATATATTCACCGGGTAAGTATATTCAAAAATTTATTTTATAAATAAAATATCATTTTTCGTATTAAAAAAATATTTCAACCCTTTAAATTTTAATTCCTTACCAGAACAAGTAAAGTCACTATGTTTCATTAGATACAAATATATTGCTTTCACTGATTAAAATGTGGAATTCTCTGCTTTCAGGTACTGGACCTATAAGGACTATTTTGATGAATCTCGGACAGCAGCAAAAGCTTTCATTAAACTTGGTTTAGAGCGTTTTCATGGTGTTTGCATCATGGGAGGAAATGCACCTGAATGGGTTATCGCTAACTTTGGTGAGATTTTTTATTTCAATTATTTGAGACAGCACAGTACATTAATATTATGTGTTGGCATTATACCAAGAAGCATTCAGTATATTCTATTTGATTTTCTCATTCAGTTTGCTTTTCAGAATCATTATGTGTATACTATCATACTAAAATTCTGTGGGCATATTCATGGGAACCATTCATTTTATTATATTCGTTAGAATTAATCTACACTATATATATATATATATATATATATATATATATATATATATATATATATATATATATATATATATATATATATATATATATATATATATATATATATATATATATATATGTGTGTGTATATATATATATGTATATATATGTATATATATGTATATATATGTATGTATATATATGTATATATATATATATATATATATATATATATATATATATATATATATATATATATATATATATATATATATATATATATGTATATATATATTTATGAATAGAACTTACCTGGCAGTTATATATATTTAGCTATAGTCTCTGACATCTGGCAGAATTTTTCAAAACTCGCGGCAACCGCCGTGTGGTGGTTGTGCGGTTAGGTGGTTAACAACTCTTACAGGGTGGTACTTGGAATCATTACCGTTTTTCTGTTCCTCAGATCATCTCTGCCGGTTGGACTGACAACATCGTTGGTCCGCCATTGGAGTTTTTCGTTCGCTTTCCGTGTCGCTGTACTGTACTTCTTTTTTGGTGACGTACACTGATCTGGGGTTTTGGAAATCGCATTTGTTATTATTCTTTAACTATTTGTTAGTTTACGATGACTGATCTGATAAACTTCATTTTCGGGTTTGTGTAAATGAGGTATGCAAGGTGAGGTTACCGAAAGTTTCGGTAGACCCTCACACTCTTTGTTTGAGGTGCAGGGGTTTTGAATGTGCGCTTGATAAAAGGTGCAAGGCATGTGAGGTTTTGAGCGAGAAGGAATGGTTAAGTATGAAACGCTATGTGCGTAAGTTAGAGTTATATAAAGTCAGGAGGGCTTCGAGACCTAAATCTAAATCTGCTAGTGAGCTTAGCTTAGATATTTCATTTGATCCCTTAATTAATTCCTCTGTAGAAGTTGAACCTTCTCCTGAGGTAGTAGCTCCTGCCCCTTCTACGGGAACGGTATCTACGGATGACCCTCTGTACGCCAGGATGGCGGGTGAGTTGAAGGCTCTTAAAGACCAGCTTTCAGCCTTTAAAGGTAAGAGTGAGAGTGTAATTAGTACTTGTGAAAGTGTAGTGGAGGTGGCGACTGATCGAACCTGTCACGTCCCTAGGTCTAGACTTCTACCAAGCTCCCAGGACCAAGGGAGAAGGTACATCGACGGCCGCAAGGGAGTGAGAGGTACGTATCCTTGGTCAGCCGTCGCCTCAGGCAGTCTTGTTGCGTTTTCCCAGGCTGCTCATGACCGCCACGGAAAAGGCGTGTCGGAAGTAATGGTGTCTTCCCCGAGCCCTTCTCCTAGACGCAAATGGAAGTATGAGGCTTCGAGACCGACCAAGAGGAGGTGGAAGCAAGCTGAACAGACCTGTTCTCGCTCACCCTTATCGAGTAGTCCGGAACCTTTTCCTTCCGAGGATGACTGGGAGAGATGGAAGGAAGGAAGATTTTCCTCTTCTTTTTAGTGACGAGAGACCGTCGAGAGACCCTTCTACGACCAGCGCTACGTGGTAGCCATCGCCTTCAGTATCACAGGATCCAGCAGCAGTCGCTAAGTCGTTTATGACTGTGATGCAGAAACAGCTGTTTTCTCTGGTGCAAGCTTTTAGCCGCCCTTCCCCCCAGTCGGGCAGGCGTAAGGACGACTCTTTACCGATTAAGAAATCGGCCTCTAAGAGGGAACGGAGTACCTCTCCTTTGCAGGACACTCAGTGTCACTCCTCGCCCAGGGAACTGCGGCGCGATTTGTCGAGCGCGCGGCACCGCTCTTCTTCCTCGACACGCCGCCAGGACGCTCGCGATCCTCGTCATCAGGACGCTTCTGTCTCTCGCTCACGACGCCAGGACGCTTCCGTTTCGCGACGTCAGGACGCATGCAGCTCTCGTCGCAAGGACGCTTCCATCTCTCGGCGCCAGGACGCATCCTCTTCCTGCCTCAAGAACGCTTCTAGCGCGCGACGCAAGGACGCCTCCAGCGCGCGGCGCCAGGACGCATGTGCCTCTCAATGTCAGGATGCATTCAGCCCTCGCCAACAGGACGCATCCAACGATTTGCTTTTCCCAGACGCAGGTGAACTTTTGGAAACTGCCTCCGACTTAGTTCCTTCAGCCCAAAGACAACCTGACTTGGAAGTAGGGCAAGATCTGGAGGATATTTCAGAGGATGAGGATAAGCCTGCTAACGTGGCTTCGGATTATAAGGTTCTCTCTTGCTCCCTCTTTGAGCTTTAGGGGAATAGTTTCAACCTGCTGCTCCTCGTTCTCCTCAGTCGCAGTTTAGCAGGAAGAAGGTCAAAAAGCAATCGGCTTTCATAAAAATGAAGCTGTCCATCTTGGCTAGGAAGGCTCTCGCTAGAGTTGATGACTGGCTGAAGGAGTGTAGGCAAGTGGTAAAGACCACCTTCTCGTTTCCAACAGCTCGACTTGCATCTAAGCCGGTCATGTGGTACGAGACTGGAGAAGCTCTGGGCCTGGGAGTGCCTGCCTCCTCCCAGGGGGACTTCTCTGGCATTGTTGACTCTTCCAGAAGACATGCCCTTAACTCGGCGAAGGTAATGTGGTCTATGTCTGAGCTTGACCACCTCGTCAAGGGAATTTTCCGAGCCTTCGAAGTCTTCAGTTTTTTGGACTGGTCTCTGGGTACGCTGGCCAGGAAAGAAGAACGTTTGGAAGAAACGGAAGACCTTACTAGTATTATGGCCTGCATGGACAAGGCTCTTAGGGATGGGTCAAATGAGTTGGCTTCCCTATTTTCCGCAGGAGTTTTAAAGAAGAGGGCCCTTTTATGTTCGTTCACTTACAGAGCAGTTATGGTTGCGCAGAAGGCTGAGCTCTTTTACGCCCCTCTCTTGGAGCACCTTTTTCCTGAGTCCCTTGTCAGGGACATTACCCTTTCGCTAGTGCAAAAGGCCACACAAGACCTCCTGTCACGCTCTGCAAGGAACCCTTTACCAGTAGTTCCTTCTTCACTGAAGAGAGAGGAGAGGAAGCTTCAGCAGCCCTTTCGAGGTAGAACTCCTACGAGAACATACTTCAGGGGAAGAAGGCAGGAGATGGGCGGTAGAACGAATAGAGGTTCGTTCAGGTCCCACTCCAGATGAAGCTCAAGTTCTCGAGACAGTGGTAGGAGCAAGGCTGTCACTTTTTTGGCAGGCCTGGAAGAAAAGAGGGGCGGATGCCTGGTCCCTCTCGGTCATCAAGGAGGGATACAAGATCCCTCTCTTGAAGAAGCCTCCGCTTTCAAATACACCTCTAGCCTTAGTAGCGCAGTACTCGAATGCCGTGAAACAAGGGGCTCTTATGGATCTGGTGAACCAGATGCTGGAGAAGGGAGCGATAGAGCCAGTTCTGGAACTATCTTCCCCAGGTTTCTACAATCGCCTGTTTCTGGTACCCAAGAGCTCGGGTGGATGGAGACCAGTTCTAGTTGTCAGCGCTCTGAACGTCTTTGTGGAAAAGACAAAATTTACCATGGAGACGACTCAGTCGGTGCTGGCAGCGGTACGTCCAGGGGACTGGATGGTGTCTCTGGATTTACAGGACGCTTACTTTCACATCCCCATCCTTCCGACTTCAAGGAAGTTCCTAAGATTCATGATCCAGGGCAAGTGTTTCCAGTTCAAGGCTCTTTGCTTCGGCCTCAGCACTGCTCCTCAAGTCTTCACCAGAGTAATGGCGAACGTGGCAGGATTGTTTCATCAAGAGGGGATAAGAGTATCTCTATATTTGGACGACTGGTTGATAAGATCCCGGTCGAAGGAGAAATGTCTGGAGGACCTACGCAAGACATTTATGATGGCTCAGGAACTGGGTCTCGTCATCAACAAGGAGAAGTCCCAGACCGAACCGAAGGAATTCCTGGAAAGACAGAAGTGCTCAGCGAGGGATTTGATGAGTTTGCTGGGAACCCTCTCCTCGCTCAAACAGTTTGTCTGTCTGGGAAGACTGCATCTCAGACCTCTTCAACACTTCCTATCAAGGGTGTGGGACAGGAAGGTTCAGGAGGACTCCTTTTCCTTCCTCATTCCAGCAGAAATCAAGAGTCATCTGATTTGGTGGCTGGATCCAGCTATTTTAGGGGAAGGAATCTCCCTGTTCAGGAAGAACCCAGACCTAGTATTGTTCTCAGATGCTTCGGAGTCAGGATGGGGAGCAACAGTGGGAAGCAAGGAGGTCTCAGGCTCTTGGGGAAAGGAACAAAACGGATGGCACATCAACAGGAAAGAGTTGATGGCCATTCTGTTTGGACTGAAGGCCTTCAAAGACTCAGTGTCAGGGAGGATAGTGGAGGTCAATTCGGACAACACCACGGCTCTGGCTTACATCAGGAAGGAAGGGGGAACTCACTCTCTGTCTCTGTTCGAAACGGCAAAAGAGCTCCTTCTGTGGTCGAAGGAGAACAACGTAGAACTTCTAACAAGATTCGTGCAGGGACAGAAGAATGTAAGGGCAGACATGCTCAGCAGGAAAGGGCAAGTTCTTCCCACGGAATGGACCCTCAACCATCAGGTTTGTCAGAGTCTGTGGAAGTTATGGGGGAGGCCTTTAATAGACCTCTTCGCCTCCAACCAAAACAAAAGGATCCCCAACTACTGCTCCCTAGTCCCGGACGAGGAGGTAATACTGTAGCAGTAGATGCCTTCTTGATGGACTGGATGGGGATGGACACCTATGCGTTCCCCCCGTTCAAGATCATCAATCTGGTCGTCAGGAAATTCGCTCTCCTCGAATCAGGGAGAATGATCCTGGTAGCTCCATTCTGGCCAGCAAGAGAATGGTTCACAGAGGTGTTGGACATGTTAGTGGACTTTCCAAGAAGCCTTCCTCCAAGTCCAAAGCTTCTCAAACAGCCCCACTTTGAGAGGTATCATCAAAACCCCCTCGCTCTACGACTGACTGCCTTCAGACTATCAAGAAGCTTGTCAGAGCGAGAGGCTTTTCTGCGCAGGCTGCAAGAGCTATCGCCAGAGTGAGGAGGGTCTCTTCGCAAAGTGTCTACCAATCGAAGTGGGAAACCTTTAGAGCATGGTGTAGGCAGCACAAAGTTTCCTCAACCACTACCTCTGTGAGCCAAATAGCTGATTTTTTATTGTCCCTCAGACAAGACTCTAAACTGGCCGTATCCACTATTAAAGGGTATAGGAGTATGCTTTCAGCTCTCTGTAGGCACAGAGGCATAGACTTAACTCAGGATAAAGACTTGCAAGATCTCTTGAAGTCTTTTGAGACAACTAAGCAGGCTCAGTTAAGACCCCCAGCTTGGAATTTGGATGTGGTTCTGAGGTTCCTATGCAGCAAGAAGTTCGAACCCATCTCACAAGCGTCCCTTAGAGATACTACAAAAAAACCCTCTTCCTGATGGCTCTGGCCACAGCAAAAAGGGTCAGCGAGGTTCACGCTATTGAAAAGCAGGTGGGCTTCAATCAGGATGGAGCAGTATGTGCATTGAGGATCGACTTTCTCGCTAAGAACGAGAATCCTGGCCGAGGACGTTTGAGGTTCCTAACCTCACTAATGTGGTGGGTCAAGAGCAGGAGAGGCTCCTCTACCCAGTTAGAGCCCTCAGGGCATATGTATCTTGTACTAAGAATGTTAGAGGCTTATTCAATTCTTTATGGTTCTCAGTGAAAGATCCGCCAAAGCCCCTCTCAAAGAATGCATTATCATTTTTCTTGAGGGAAACAATAAGAGAAGCTCACCTCTGGTGTGAGGAGGAGAGCTTCGGTCTTTTAAAAGTAAGGGCTCACGAGGTGAGAGCCATTGCTACTTCACTGGCATATCGTAAGAATATGTCAGTTAGACAGATTATGGACGCAACGTTCTGGAGAAGCAACTCTGTGTTCGCCTCTCATTACTTCAGAGAGGTAAGAGTAGATTATGAAAGGTGTTACACCTTGGGCCCATACGTAGCTACTGCTTCTGTATTGGGAAAAGGAGTTACTACCTCCCCTCAACCTTAACTTTTGTATGCCTGTGTTTGGGTTTTGGTTTTTATGGTTGTCTGAGGACTCTTGACTTGTGGTACAGTGCCCTCAGTCTAGCTAGATAGTTATATCTATTCTGCAAGGTTAGGTGGTGAGTTTGAGTAAGGTTGCAGTTTTTAAAAGGGGCATAGGTAGTACTGAAGTCTAGTCAAGCCGTTGGTCTCACCCCGTTTGACAGACTCGACCGAGTTGTTTCAGCATGACAGGTCCACACCTGGCTGAGACTCCTAAGGGAAAGCGACTCAAGAGGCAGGAACCTTTGAAGTCAGCTATCTTAGCAGGTAAGGAATCAAGGTGTTTTTTTTTCCTACAACTTATTGTTGTTTTCCCAACAATGTTAGCTGTCTGTCACCCTCCTCCAAATGTGGGAATCAGCTATATATATATATAACTGCCTGGTAAGTTCTATTCATGAAAATGGAGTTTTTATGATGAAACAAAGTTTTATGAATACTTACCTGGCAGTTATATATATATTTTAAGTCCCACCTTCCTCCCCTCAGGAGACAGGTCGGGCAAAGATGATCTGAGGAACAGAAAACGGGAATGATTCCAAGTACCACCCTGTAAGGGTTGTTAACCATCTAACCGCACAACCACCACACGGCGGTTGCCGCGAGTTTCGAAAAATTCTGCCGGACATCAGAGACTATAGCTATATATATATAACTGCTAAGTAAGTATTCATAAAAATTTGTTCTATAATAAAAACTCCATATATATATACACACATACATACATACTTTACATACATACATACATATACGCTATTGATATGTGTATGTATTTTACTCTTGCTTTTGTGTCCTCATTTGTTGATAACATAATATTGTGTTCTTGTCTCTCTGTAAAGATCAGTACTGTACTCCATATTTCATATAAAAAGTAAAGTATTTTGATAGATCATTTAATTGTAAAGTCAGTAGTATACTTTATTTTTTATACATTTAAAAGGAAGAAGAAAGACATTCATTAGGTGCTAGGTGATTGGGAAATCCTTGTTGCAGAAATATCTCCCTATGGCTGAGATTTGCATTCTTTATGTGATAGGGTTATTATTTTGCCATCATTGATATCCAGTACTTCACAAGACATTTCCCGAAGTGCATTTAGTTTACTTGGTATAAACAAGAAGTTTTGGAGCATAAGATACTATAGATAGCTACATGTTTCAGTGGGTTTAATCTGAGTGAATTGAGCTCTTGCTTTCCTTCATGTGAGAACTATGGTTGTTTTCACATAAGTAACAGTTGATGTTAAAAGATGTATTCAAACTTTTTGCTGGATTTCATGTTTTTGATGTGTCAATTTTTTTTGGTTAATTACGTCTTCAGTGATTTCTAGACTGAAAGGTTCTGTCAGTGAAACACTGAAATTCATATGCTAATCATTTTTCAAAGGAAAAGCTTGACCTAAATAAAAATAACATTAGAATTTTAAAAAGAGGTATATAAATTTCCTGTCAAATTGTGTCAATAATTTGATAGTTCTTGATTATTTGACTGAATTGGATTATACAATTATTACCCTAAATTATCTGTTACAGAAGGCAGTAATTTTATGAACTATATCCTCCAAGCAAATGTCAGCAAACTGTCTGTGCTCTTCTAATAGCTGGAGGTCCTCAACCTTACTCCTGACTTTCTCCTGATACTGAATCAGAGTCTGCTATATCTGACAAAGAATGAAAGCCCCTATATTGATGGGATCTTCTATATTCAACTTTACAGACCTGTTGTGATAACCTCTGCCTGGTGTCTTCCTTTCAATTTATTTTCTAAGTCTGCAGAGATATATGATTTTCAGAAGGTCGTCTGTTTCAGAACACTGAGATCAATAAGCCCTTTCTACAGGAATTAACCATTATTTTATTATTTCTCTCATTAAGAAGGCTGATCTTTTCTATCCCAAAGGCATATCATTTGAGAATAATGGTATTTTCCTTAGCTTTGTTTGAAAATTTGGAGTTTTAGGATATTCATAGCTTTATGGATTGGTCTGGGCTTAGGATGTTTATAAGACTACCTTAAAAAAATTCAAATAGTTTATCATGTTTGTTTTGTTCTTGATTTGATTTTGTTGTCCAATTGGGATGCGAGAGGTAGGGGAGGGATCTGTAATCGGGTATCCCAGCAGATGTGCTATGTGGGATCTCTTTGTCAAAGATTCCATCTTTCAATGTGAGATTGTTAATTTTTTATTTCTTTTCACCCATGTAATGTAGATTTGGGCTGTTCTTTGGCCTAGTGATATGTAGGTAACTTCATTATTGTGGTTTGTTATCCAAAAAGGGATTTTTGACATGCGAAAAATTAATTTTTGGGAGGTACTCTACTGTGTAGTCCCCGAGAGCCTCCCATTGTCCTAGACTCATGAAGGAAGGTGGGATATAATTCAGGCGTACTCTTATCAGAAAACGATTGCGTTTGGTGGTAAACTATCTCCTGGGTGACTTTACTGTCTTCTTTGTGAGTAGTAGTGCTTCTTAGTTGGTGAAATGACATTTTGTAGCAGACAAATTTAACATTGTAGGAGCTGTGATAGGTTTCTAGAGAGCCTAAACTTGTGGATCCCCCTCATAGGGAGGAAAATATTTTTTTGGTATGTCCTGTTATATTCTATTCTCTGTTCTAGCCTAGCAGGAGAGCCCTGGAAAACTACAAAGTGCCTCCCAAAAATGTCTCCTTTGTCAAAAGGTCTTTATATGCTAAGGTAAAATTGTGTACTTTCTTGTGAAGAAGGCTTTTTATAGATACAGTACTATATCATTAAATGGTAATATTAGATTTTTTAAACTTTATCCATCTTTTTTTTATTTGTGTAATAAATCTAGAAGTTAATTTTCTTTTACTCAGTAAGGGGAAGGTATGTGAGAGGGAATTTTTCTCTATCAGAGAATATGCAGTAATCTCACTTTAGAAGTCTTTTCTTTTGCCCAGCTTCTTTTTCCAACTGCCTTACAAGTAAATTTCCATGTACAGTATACTGAACTTTTTGAATTGGGGTCTGTTAGTCAACCTTGGGTAACTGAATCAGGGGCTAATGAATGGGTGTTTGAGGAAGGCAGACTGTAATTTGAACTTTTTATTTTTTATTTTAACTCAACTTATTAGAAGCTGACTCCATAACTATCTGTGCACTTTATAAGTGCAGATCATTAAAGGTTGAATGTGAAAAGGTGAGTTTTTATTTTTATTTAGCAATTGAATGAAGAAAAACTCTAATTTTCTTTTACTACAGTATTCATCTGTTAATTGGCTAGAGCGCAATTTTGTGATGTATAAATGAGAAAGTAGGATTGTATTGTTGGAAGCTATGAAAGATTTCCTTAATAGCTATTAAGACATATCAGTAAGAGAGGGGATAACTTTGCAGCTAACATGTATATTTAGGATATATGTGATTTATTATCTGAGGTAAAAAAAGGAGTACGGTCACTTACAGAGAGGCAAAGAGTCTTACTAATATATATGTAAACTTTGAGTTGTGTAATGGCTTGCATTTTGTCAAAGTACTTCTAATGTGGATATCTGTTCAGTATTGTATATGTCATTATTTATTGATATTGCAGGTGCCATATTTGCGGGTGGTTTAAGTGCTGGTGTTTACCCTACCAGTACTCCTGAAGCTTGTAGGTATCTAGCTGATAACTGTAAAGCTCAGATACTAGTTGTAGAAGATAAAGTGTGTCTAGATAGATTTCTTGCCGTGAAGGATTCACTACTGAATGTAAAGGTTGGAACCATATAAATCCATTAGTGCATGCTTGGTTAGTTTTAGACATTAGTTGTAATTATTCAGACTCATTATTTGGGTTTTGTGTTCTCACATTGCATTAACCCTCTCATAACTAACTGCATTTTGGGGTGGGAAATTTTGCGGGATTAACCAAAATTTTTTTTTTTAGGTAGGCTACACAATGTCAATCTTAGCCTAATGTATTTATAAGTAATTTTATGAATACAAATCTATTTTTATGTTTGCTAGGGCATTAAAAATAGCTTATAAAAAATTTATATGCAGCAGACTTATACCAAAGCTAACCGAGCTAATTACCATGAATCATAACCTATGGAAGTTATATGTAATGACTAATGTATCTAGTGTATGGTAGGATATGAAATAATCATTAATGACTCTCACCTGGAATTCATTGTTATTCATTGTTATTCATTAATTGAAAGAAAAATATGACATTGTTAATAGGAAATTTACTCTCCCTGACCAAGTGGTGTAGCTACCATGTTAAGAGAGAATGCAGAGCAATGGATGTGGTTCCTTCCTCGGCTGCTTCCCTTGTAAATAAAAGCCAGTCCTCTTTTACTGTCATATATCTAAGACATATTTTCAAAGTTGGTACTTTGGGTGCTCTCGTAGCCTTTGGCATGTCATCTTTTGCCGGTTGACCTGGAGGTCCCAACCTTGTTGCCTTACCCTGTTAGCTCAGGATGGAGACTGACTCTGGACCAAAGTGAGTGGGGCTAACACATTTGGCAGGAGCAGGTCCTCTTTCATCCAAGGATCTGCAGGGTATTTCTCACTAGAGTGCTCCCCCAGCACGCTCACCTCTTGAGATTACCGACCCTTCACGTATCTATGGCTGACACCATCGCAAGCAGGTTGCTCGTAAGTGCCAGTGTAACTTTTCAGACTCCATGAATCTCCAACTTGCGCATTTACCTAATCTGACTTGCCAAGTAAGTTCGCCATCTAGCTCACCTGGTTGGGTTAAAAGAAGGGAGAAACACCTGCTCACACTCACGGCCCAACTCTCTGTGTTGCATTCACACTCTCAGTCTTGCGAGGTAGAGAGCGAGGTGCAGGTAAGCACACCTGTTGTGAATCTCGTACATGATCGTGTGACAATGGTGAGTCTTGATCACAAATGCTCGCCTGTGATGAGTTTCGATCACGAGTGTGCACCAGTGGCGACTCCCAATCACAAGAGCTCAACAGGGGAGAGTCCCACTCACGAGAGCTTGACAGTGAAGAGTTCCGGTCACGAGCAAGAGCCAGTGGCAAGTCTCGTTCACGAGCTTGACAGTGGAGAGTTCCGATCACAAGCATGCACCAGTGGCGAGTCCCGATCACGAGCACACATCAGTGGCGAGTCTCTATCACAAATGTGCGCCAATGGCTAGTTTCGATTACGAGATGTGTCAGTGGGGTGTCTCGATCACGAGCATGTGCTGGTAGCGAGTCTCGATCCCTATTGCGTGACAGTAGCACTTTGGCTCTTTGTAACTTAACCACTTGATCCTACTGTTACCCAGTGTTTTGCCACTGTAGTCTTGCTAGACTTCACGAGTTTCCAGGCTGGCTCGCCAATTATAATTGCTACCTAGCTTCCCATGAGTAGAGGTCCAGACCACATTATCACATGGGATCTAAAAGACATGCACTTCCAGATCTGTATCCATTCATCTTCAAGGAAGTACATAAGTTTTGATCTCCATGGAAAAATATACCAATTTCAGGTGCTGTGCTTCGGTCTGTTAACAACCCCTCAAGTGTTCACTTGGGTGTTCACCTTAGTTCAGATTGGACACACACCAACGGTATTCGTCTTCTCTGCTATCTATACGACTGGCTAGTCTTGGCGGACTTGGTGGAAACCATTCTCCAACATCAAGCCATGCTTCTAAAAATTTGTAGCAATGTGGGGGTTGTGGTAATCCTGGATAAATCCTCTTTGGAGCCCAAGCAAAGTTAAAACCTGAATTGTTGGATCCTGGATTTGAATCTCAGAAGGGGAGATCTTTTTCCCTCCCGATATGATGCTCCTCCCGGATGCTTTAAAAAAGTGCTTGAGGTCTCTCACCTGCTGCAGTACATGGCCTCCGGGCTGTGGTCCGAATCAGATTGGCAATGCAACATAAACCTCCTGAAGTTGAAAGCAACGTAGCAACATACCTTGCTCCTAAAAATTTCTAGCAACTCCTTTTGGGTTACTCGGTATTGTTGATGAGTAACAACATGACTGTAGTGTTATATTTTAACAAGCAAGGAGGTTATATTTCATGGTATGTATGCTAAGTGTCTAAATCCTGTGATGGACAGAGGACAGTACTAACTCTGTCACCCTTGTTCATACTTGGCAAAAAGAACATTTTGGCAGACAACCTGAGCAGGAAGACTAATAGTTTGTTCCAAGGGGTCTTTGGACCCTCAAATAACAAACAAACTGACGACTTTGTGGGGTTAGATGACGGTAGACCTATTCTTGACATCCTTCAACCAGTAGCTTGTGGTATACTGCTCGCCAGTACCAGATCCACAGGTAGCGCTTCAGGTCCCCCTCTAACTTCTGTGGGAATACCGGGACATCTACATTTTCCCCCCTCGTTTTCCTAATAAGGAGACTTCTCAACAGGGTAAGATCCGCAACTAACCTATCCATGACGTGGATAGCCCCATTATAACAACATGCAAAATGATACCCTAACCTTCTTCAGCTGATATCGAAGAGTCCGAGGGAGCTTCCTCCTCTTCACGACAAACTGCATCAACCACGTGCTCAGATTTTCCATAAAACGGTGTGATCCTTCCGACTTTACGCATGGAGGGCATCCAGCATCCCGCTAAGAGATGATTTCATGATTTTGCAACCAATGATAAAACAGATGTTTGATTACCTTAGGAGGTCCTTGACTCAAGTCTACCAGGCAAAGTAGTTGATCTTCTATTGGTTTTTTGTTGTGGAAAGGTGTCTTTCCACGTGGAACCACTCTACCCGTAATCGCTAAATTTTTACCTTATCTCCGAGAGGAAAACTGCTTAATCTCGGTGGTAAAAGCTATTATTCGTCCTTGAGCCAAGTCTTAAGACTGAAAGGGGTAGATATTTCCTCTTCGGTAAAGCTGACCATGCTCATACGGAGTCTTGAACACGCTTGCCCTCATTTGGAAGTGAGATCGCCTTTGTGGAACGTTGTCAAGTTCTTCGTTCCCTGAAAAGAGCTCTTATTAGCAGTTATATCTGGCTTCAGACAGTGATCTAACTCGGAAAACGGTTTTCTTTTTGCTTTAACCTTTTCTAAGAGTTAGCGAGTTGCATGGTCTCTCCTATGATGTCTCTCCCATGTAATGTGATGGGGGCAAGTTACATTCAGCTTCATCCCTGAGTTCATTGCTAGACTCAAATTTCAAATCGATAATCCTGATCAGCTGCTATTGTGTCCTATGAGAGTGCTAAGGCACTACTAAAATGAACAAACAGCTTGCCCAAGGATCAAGCACTTGTTTGTCAGCATGGCTAGGGTCAAGAAGAGGGTAATGAGGAACAGGCAGGTCATCGACCTTAATATTATTTCTTTCCCCCTTCGGCAGCCATGGGTATGACTTGGATCTCACAATGTCAGGGGCATACGTACATCCCTGACATTTTAGAAGAACTTTTCTGTGATGCAAGTACTACAAGCAAGACTGTGGTAGCAGCACAGCAAGTGGTATAGCTACCTTAGTTTCTCACAGGACTATTAGTCATTGTTCGAGGGCAGAGGTTACCATGCTAGTCTGGTATGAATGAAAAGGAATGACTAGTCTTTGCCTATCTTCATCTTCCCCTCTCTTGGGACACAGCATCTGAAGATCCTGTCGGCTGTAACTTCTCGACTGCAGGTATTCCCCATTTTTCTTTTAATGTAGATGGTATATTTATATATTCCTTGTTATGTCCCAAATCTCCTTATGTGGGAGAGTTGGGATGTCTTGTCCTCAATGTTTATATTCTCAAACCTGTACATAGCCTGACAATCACAGTTACGTTCCTACACTCAAAATCACTTAAGCATGGGCCGTCGACCTGCTGGTATTAACAGGTCACTGGTTCTCGAGGTGTCAGGATGCTCTTTGCTCACATTATTATGCTCTGATATAGTGATCCCCAGTCAACAGTTTCAGTTGAAGGGACTTTCTCCCATCGAAGAGTGAGTCTCGTATATAAATAACGTAAGGTTTGTATTTGAACGAAAGTACAGTACAGTATGTTGTAAGAGCTTTAAAGCTAGAACATTCCATTCCCTGAAGCATAGGTAGGTTTGGAAAGTTCTGAAGCATCTGACCTAAATAAGAACTAGGAATCGTCAACAGTTTTAATTGTACATTACACATTGCCATCTTATATAATGAAATGAAAAGTTGAGATAATTTTTTCAGAATGCTTGGAATTCTATTACGTCAACAATACGTCAACAAAGAATAAAGAATCAATTTCTCCCCAGTGAACAAATATAGTTTCAGATTCTTATACTTTACTGACCATAGGGTAAATTTGGTAAAACAAAAGAACTAAAGATTATTTTCTATTCTAGTTGTGTATTGTAGATAACAAAGTTATGTATAGTTACATATATGTTATTTCAACTTTTTCATAACCCAAAGGTCTGCTAATATTTTATTTAGAAATCTTAGGGTTCAAATTATGCAGATCATCAAATTAAAAACGAGAAGAAAATATTCTGGTTAGTGAGGGTTTTGTGTAAATTGTAATGGCCTGTAAAACCTAAAGAAGATTTCTTAATTTACTATGGTACAGTACTTCATAAAAGCAAAGATTACCAAGAAAAGGTGTTAAATTTGTTCATCTGACACACCTGTCCATTTCAAAGTCAGAAATAGCCAGTTTTGAATGTCACTCGAGTTTTAAGCATCATAGTACTTGCCATGAGTTTCTTATTGAAATCTGATGTCACATTTAACTTTGGGGTATAAGCACAAGAAGTCTTTTGACTATGTGATGTAAGCACATGGTTTTTTTTGTACTGCATCTGTTTCATTGATATCACTTGCTGCTTAGTGACACCAATGCTTTGTTCAATTTACACTCCAGTCAGCACTAACAGCATGTGGAAGTTAAATGTTACAGTGGTTTGCATGATATTATTTAACTGGAATTATGGTTAAGGTTGTTTTATTAAGTACTGTTGGGATAAATTTTCAGTTATGTTCATACATACAATTTACTGTACAAAAAACTTAATTTTACTGTTTTGAGTGCTAAACACTTTTTAAAAGTGTGCAAAGTGGTTTTGGTAAATTAATCCTCCCTTGTATCATTTACTGAAAACTTGTACATTTTGAATTACAGATATGTGTAACATGTTTTTTCCCAACCATTTACTTTCACTTATTTCTGCTTCCTAATCATTGTTACGTCAATTATAATTTCTTAGTTTTATGAATAGAACTTACCTGGCAGTTATATATACATAGCTAATTATCTCTATTTCGGCAGAATTTTTCTAAACTAAGCAACCGCCTTGTGGTGGTCGGGTGGTAACACCCGTTAAAGGGTGGTAGGAGGAATCATTCCCGTTTTCTGTTCTTCAGTTCATCTCTGCCGGCCGGATCGACAACACGTTGGTCCGTCATTAAGAGTTTTTCTTTGCTTTCCCTGCTTGGTGTACCAGTCTGCTTTTTTGGTGAAGTACTCTGATTTAGGGTTTTGGCGATCGTTGTATTTTGTTTTCTCTTAGCTTTTTTGCTGTTTTTCATTATGAGTGAAAAGAGTCATTACCGTATCTGTGCGAATGAGGAATGTAAGGTGAGACTACCGAAAATGGCGGTAGACCCTCACACCGTTTGTTCTAATTGTAGGGGTTTTGTTTGTGCCCTTGATAATAGGTGCGGGGAATGTAAGGTTTTGGATGAGAAAGATTGGTTAATTATGAAGCGCTATGTGCGTAAGCTAGAGCTCGATAGAGTTAGGAGAGCTTCTAGGTCTAAGTCTAAGTCTGTTAGTGGTAAGGAAGACGAACTTAGCGTAGATTTATCTATTGATCCTATTATTGATTCCTCTTTGGAAGTTGATCCTTCCCTTGAGGTAGTAACTCCTGCACCTCCTACAGGTTCCGTATCTACGGATGACCCTCGGTACGCTAGCCTGGCGGCCGAGTTGAAGGCCATTAAAGAACAACTGGAGGCCTTTAAAGGTAAGGAAAGTGAAAGTGCTTGTGTTAGTGCAGTGGAGGTGGCGACTGACCGAATCTGTCATACCCCTAGGCCTAGACCTCTACCAAGCTCCCAGGACCAAGGGAGAAGGTACGTCGATGACCGAAAGGGGGTGAGAGGTACGTACCCTCGGTCAGCCGTCGCCTCAGACAGTCCTGTTGTCGATTCCCAGGCTGCTCTTGACCGTCACGGGAAAGACGTGTCGGATGTGTTGTTTTCTTCTCCGAATTCGTCCAGACGTAAATGGAAGTTTGAAGCTTCAAGACCTACTAAGAGGAGATGGAACCGCGACGAACGGTCTCGTTCTTTCTCTCCCGGTTCTAGCAGTTATGAACCTTGTCCGTCGGAGGATGATTTCGACTCCGTGCCTGTGAAAAGGGCGAAGCCTACTGCCGAAGATCCTCCCCCTTCTACCAGTGTTATTCGTCAGCCCCCCCCCTTCGGGGCCGCAAGACCCAGCTGATGTTGCTAAATCCTTTATGTCTGTCATGCAGGAACAACTTTTGACTTTAGTGCAAGCCTTTAGCCGCCCTCACGCCCAGTCTGACAGACGTAAAGACGACTCGTTACCGATTAAGAAGTCTGCTTCTAAGAGAGAACGGAGTTCTTCTTTAAAGAAAACTTCTCCCTCTCTACGCCAGGATGAGGAATGTGTGCTTTCGCCAGGCGATACTTCTTCGCGATACCAGGGCGATACGTTTTCTCGTTCTCGATACCGGGACGATACCTTATCGAACGATGCTGCTTCTCGTTCTCGATGCCAAGACGATACCTCCTCCCGTTCACGTTACCAGCACGATACCTCCTCTCGTTCGCCTCGCCACGACGATACCTCCTCTCGTTCGCTTCGCCACGACGATACCTCCTCTCGTTCACGACGCCCCGACGATACCGACCCTAGTTCTCGACGCCACAACGATACCGCCTCTCGTTCACGACGATACCGCCTCTCATTCTCGCCGCCACGACGATACCGCCTCTCGCTCTCGACATCAGAACGACTCTGCCTCTCGTTCTCGGTCCCAGGGCGATACCACCCTGCCTCTTCGGGACGATACTGCCTCTCGTCCCAAGGATTCTTCTAGCGCGGGACTCCAGGATGCAACCCGTCTTTTGCAGGATGATGCCTTTGATTTGCCCTTGTCGGGTTCTAAGGATCCTTTTTCTCTTTCGAAGGATATTGCAGATGTGGATCAGGACCTCGAGGATGTTTCTGATGACGATGATAATCCTGCCGACGCTGTGGGAGATTACAAAGTTCTCTCTCGCTCCCTTCTTGAACTTTTTGGAGAGGAATTCCAACCTGCTGCCCCTCAATCTCCTCAGTCCCAATTTAACAGAAAGAAGGCCAAGAAACAGTCGGCCTTCATCAAGATGAAGCTGTCTGTCTCCGCAAAGAAGGCTCTCACGAAGATTGATGACTGGATGATGGAGCGGAGACAAACAGTTAAGACTTCCTTCTCGTTTCCACCAGCTCGTCTTGCTTCAAGAGCGGGTATGTGGTATGCAACTGGAGAACCTTTGGGTCTGGGAGTGCCTTCCTCCTCCAAGGGTGACTTCTCTGGTTTAGTGGACTCTGCTAGAAGGCATGCTCTCAACTCGGCCAAGGTCATGTGGTCGATGTCGGAGCTGGATCATCTCGTCAAAGGTATTTTTAGAGCCTTTGAGGTTTTTAGTTTCCTAGACTGGTCGCTTGGGACTCTCGCAAGGAAAACTGACCAGATGGAAGGATCTAGGGACCTTACCAGTATTATGTCCTGTATGGATAAGGCCCTCAGAGATGGGGCGAATGAGTTGGCGGCTCTGTTCTCAGCTGGGGTCCTAAAGAAGAGAGCTCTGCTTTGCTCTTTTGCTTCTAGGTCTGTTACCACTGCACAAAAGTCTGAGCTTCTTTACGCCCCCCTCTCTCAACATCTTTTTCCCGAGTCCCTGGTTAATGACATTACGCTTTCTCTGGCCCAAAAAGCCACCCAAGACCTTTTATCTCGTTCTGCTCGTAAGCCCTTGGCAGCCCCTCCTTCTTCTTTGAAACGGGAGGAAAGGAGATTCCAGCAGCCCTTTCGGGGCAGGACTACTTCAAGACCAGATTTTAGAGGGAGAAGGCAAGAATCAGGACCAAGATCTACCAGGGGTTCTTTCAGACCTCGCTCCAGAAAATGAAGTTCGTCTCCTCCAGACAGTAGGCGCAAGACTGTCAGGTTTTTGGCAGTCTTGGAAGAGGAGAAGGGCGGACACCTGGTCCCTCTCAATCATCAAGGAAGGATACAAGATCCCCTTTCTGAAAAAACCTCCTCTCGCAGATGCTCCGCTGGCCTTAGTAGCCCGGTACTCAGATCCGGGGAAACAGAAGGCCCTAGTAGACCTTGTCGACCAAATGCTAGACAAGGGGGCGATAGAACCGGTTCGGGATCTATCCTCCCCAGGCTTTTACAATCGCCTGTTTCTGGTCCCCAAGAACTCGGGCGGATGGAGACCCGTCCTGGATGTCAGCGCTCTCAACGTATTTGTGGAGAAGACAAAGTTCTCCATGGAGACGACTCAGTCGGTGCTGGCGTCAGTACGTCCAGGGGACTGGATGGTGTCCCTCGACTTGCAGGACGCATATTTCCATGTCCCCATCCATCCGACTTCGAGGAAGTACCTGAGATTTGTAATGCAGGGCAAGTGCTTCCAATTCAGAGCTCTTTGCTTCGGTCTCAGCACGGCTCCTCAAGTCTTCACCAGGGTAATGGCGAATGTGTCAGGTTGGCTGCATCAGGAGGGGATAAGGATATCCTTCTATCTGGACGATTGGCTGATTCGTTCACGATCGAGGGAGAAATGTCTGGAGGATTTACGGAAGACTTTTATGATGGCTCAAGATCTAGGCCTGGTCATCAGCAGGGAGAAGTCTCAGATCAGACCGAATCAGACTATTCTCTATTTGGGGATAGTTCTGAATTCAGTTCTTTTTCGGGCTTCTCCCTCTCAGGAAAGACAGACCAAGTGTCTCGTAAAAGTCAGAACTTTCCTGGACAAGAAGAGATGCACAGCGAAGGAGTGGATGAGTTTGCTGGGGGGACTATCCTCCCTCGAACAGTTTGTCTCTCTGGGGAGACTCCACCTAAGGCCTCTTCAGCACTTTCTTTCGAAGACGTGGAACAGAAAGATGCAGGAAGACTCCTTTTCCTTCCCCATTCCAATAGAAGTCAAGACTCTTCTGAAGTGGTGGCTGGACCCAACCTTGTTAGGGGAAGGGATATCCTTACACAAGAAGAACCCAGACCTAGTGTTGTTTTCAGACGCATCAGAGTCAGGCTGGGGGGCAACACTAGGAAGCAAGGAGGTCTCAGGCTATTGGGAAGGAATTCAGCTGGGATGGCACATCAACAACAAGGAGCTGATGGCCATTTTTCTGGGGCTAAAGGCCTTCAAGGACTTGGTGTCTGGGAAGATTGTGGAGGTCAACTCAGACAACACCACAGTTCTTGCTTACATCAGGAAGCAAGGAGGGACTCACTCTGTCTCTGTTCGAGACAGCAAGAGAGCTCCTTCTTTGGGCGAAGGAGAACAGGATAAACCTGCTGACGAGGTTTGTTCAGGGACAGAAGAATGTGAGGGCGGACATGCTTAGCAGGAAAGGGCAGGTCCTTCCCACAGAATGGACCCTCAACCAACAGGTCTGTCAGAGTCTCTGGAGGCTGTGGGGGAGACACCTCATCGATCTTTTCGCCTCCAACTTATCCAAGAGGATCCCCATCTATTGCTCCATAGTTCCGGATAGGGAGGCAATAGCAGTAGACGCCTTTTTGATGGATTGGACGGGGATGGACACTTATGTTTTTCCCCCCGTTCAAGATCATCAATCTGGTAGTCAGGAAATTCGCCCTCCTCGATTCGGGACGGATGATCCTGATAGCTCCGTTCTAGCCGATGAGGGAATGGTTCACGGAGGTGGTGGACTTGTTGATGGACTTTCCAAGAAGCCTCCCTGCAAGTCCAAATCTGCTCAGACAACCCCACTTCGAGAGATATCATCAAAACTCCCTCGCTCTCAATCTGACTGCCTTCAGACTATCGAGAAGCTCGTCAGATCGAGAGGCTTTTCAGCGCAAGCTGCGAAAGCTATCGCCAGAGCGAGGAGGGTCTCTTCGCAGAGGGTCTACCAGTCCAAGTGGGAGACTTTTAGGGCTTGGTGTAGGAAGCACAAGATTTCCTCATCCACTACCTCTGTGAGCCAGATTGCGGATTTCTTGTTGTACCTCAGGCAGGACGCTAAGCTAGCTGTGTCCACTATCAAGGGGTACAAAAGTATGCTCTCTTCCGTCTGTCGGCATAGAGGCTTGGACTTGTCTCGCGATAAGGACTTACATGACCTCTTGAAGTCTTTTGAGACGACCAAGCAGACCCAGTTAAAGCCCCCTTCTTGGAACCTTGATGTGGTTCTTAAATTTCTGTGCACCAAGAGATTTGAGCCCATCTCACAGGCTCCCCTTAGGGAGGTTACCAAGAAGACCCTCTTTCTTTTGGCCTTAGCAACAGCTAAAAGAGTTAGTGAAGTCCATGCAATTGAAAAACAGGTAGGCTTCAATCTGAATGGGGCAGTTTGTGCCTTGAGATTAGACTTTCTCGCTAAGAACGAGAACCCTTCTAAGCCCTGGCCGAGGACCTTTGAGGTTCCTAACTTGACCAACCTAGTGGGTCAAGAGCAAGAGAGGCTGCTCTGTCCAGTACGAGCCCTCAAGACCTACTTGTCTCGTACGAAAAGTGTGAGAGGCTCTTTTAGCTCCCTGTGGTGTTCTGTGAAAGATCCTCAAAAGCCCCTTTCCAAGAACGCTTTGTCCTTTTTCCTGAGGGAAGTGATAAGAGAAGCGCATCTCTTGTGTGAGGAGGAACACTTCGGACGTTTAAAAGTGCAAGCTCACGAAGTGAGGGCCATTGCGACCTCGCTTGCTTACCGCAAGAACATGTCGCTCCGTCAAATTATGGATGCGACATTCTGGAGGAGCAACTCTGTGTTCGCCTCTCATTACCTCAGAGAGGTGAGGGTGGATT